>NC_133325.1:21920730-22008230 GCF_042186555.1 Aquarana catesbeiana | reverse complement strand
GCGCCGTTGCGCGCTATTCAACAAAGGCCTGCTGTTCCCGGGCATCGGCGCGGCGCTAGGGCGCGCGCGGGTTCGCGGCGCTTGGGCGCGCGCGCATGTGCACGTGGGCGCGGACGGGCGTGCGCGCGTTCGCGATAGCGCCGGTTTGGCGCCAAAGTGCATTTAAAAGCCCCTCTGTGCTGTGACACATTGCTGCTTCGTCTCAGCTTCGTGATTCTAGTGTTTGTGATCTGTTTGCTTGCTACCTATCTGACCCGGCTTGTTTGACCATCCGTCCTGCTCCAATCCGACCCGGCTTGTCTGACTACTCTTGTGATACCTACCTGATACCGTTGCCGAACTCTGCCTGCCTTCTGACTCTGCCCCTGCCTGCTGTACCTGCCTGCCTTTCTTCCCAGCTGACCCGGATCGCCTGACCCTGCTTGTTCCTGTTGTCCTTGCTGTTGCACCTTCAGCTTCAGCTCCAGTGACCTCTGCACATCCAAGTGTTCCAGTCTGCTGCTTCCAGTCGCATCTGATTTGCAGTCCAGCCATCCAGCTCAACAGGCACTCCTACCCCACTGTGCTCAGGAGACCACTGTCCCCACTCCAGTGGCTCCTGAACCAGCGTTGTATGAGAGGTCTTCTCCTACAAGCCAGGCTCTCCTACCAGGTACCTAACAGTACGAAGCAGCCATGTCTGAGCCTGCAGGAGATACCTCTCCATTGAAGGAGATATGCACACACCTGGCAGCCCTCACCCAAGCAGTGCAGGCTCTTCAGGACAATTACAATAGACTGGAAGGTCAAGTCCAGAACCTCGCAGGGGTTAATCCTTCAACCTCCTCTTCACCGGCCGCCCCAACACAGACTGCTCCAGGGCCTTCAGTGGTAATGCTCCCTCCTGAACCAAGAGTCCCCACTCCTGAAAGATTCTCCGGAGACCGATCTAAGTTCCGAGGATTTCGCAATGCCTGCCAGCTCTTTTTTGCCTTACAGCCCAGAACCTTTTCATTGGAAGCCACAAAGGTTGGATTTGTCATTTCCCTCCTCCAAGGGGAACCACAGACCTGGGCACACCGCTTACTTGAAGGGGACTCAGCCTCAACCCAATCCTTATCAGCCTTCTTTGAAGCTATGGCACAGTTGTATGAGGATCCTCAACTGACTGCCACAGCTGAGTCTGCTCTGCTCGCGCTCCAACAAGGCCGCAAACCTGCGGAGGACTATGTTGCTGAATTTAGACGTTGGAGCGCGGATACCCAGTGGAACGACGCGGCTCTGCGTCATCAATTCCGCATTGGACTGTCTGAAAATCTCAAAGATGAACTGGCCCGGGTCGGTATTCCAAACACCCTGGAGGCCTTGACCACCCTAACTATCCAGATTGATCGTCGCCTCCGAGAGCGCCGATCCGAACGAGCAGTTCAACCTAACCGCCCGACCTGGATGACACCACGTGCACCGATTCCTGCATCTCGCTACTTACCTGTGCCAAGTCCACCGCCAGTCAATACCACTTTGGATACTTCCGAACCAATGCAGCTAGGTCTGATGCGACCTGCCCTGACCCCCGAAGAACGTGCCCGTCGCCGACAATTGAATCTGTGTCTCTACTGTGGAGGAACCGGGCATTATGTCCATAACTGCCCAATCAGGATGAGTAAGTGTTCATCTCCTATACCTACCAATCTCTCTGCTTTATCCACAAATTCTACCCATCTTGCCATTCCTCTCTCATTACAGCTTCAAGAAAAGACACTCCAAGTCAACGCAATTATTGACTCCGGGGCATGCAGCTGCTTCATAGACTTGAGTTTTGCCAACCTGCACAACATCCCCTTACGGACTAAAGCCCATGGACTCTCTGTCTTCCTTGCTGATGGCTCCCGTATTAAATCTGGACAAGTGACACAAGAAACCCTGCCATTACCCACTACAACTTCTCCTCAACATAAGGAACTGCTGACTCTTGACGCCATCTCCTCTCCCATGTTCCCCATTATCCTGGGCATTCCCTGGCTTCGGGCCCACAATCCACACATCCAGTGGACAACTGGAGAAATAAAATTCCTGTCACCCTACTGTCAGGAACACTGTCTGGCGAAAGACTCGGATCCCCAAACTACTCTACTTTGTGTGGACTCCGATCAGACCAATCGTCAAGCTATTCCCAAACATTATCATGACTACTTGGATGTCTTCAGCAAAAAAGGGGCAGATTCTCTCCCACCTCATCGCCCCTACGATTGCCCCATCGAGTTGCTGCCAGGATCCGAAATCCCCTTTGGACGCATCTTCCCCCTATCCGAAAAGGAGCAAGAAGTGTTGAAAGCATACATAGATGAAAACTTAGCCAAAGGATTTATTCGTCACTCTACTTCTCCAGCAGGGGCAGGAATCTTCTTTGTTACCAAGAAGGACAAGTCTCTCCGCCCGTGTATTGACTACCGGGAATTGAATAAAATCACGATTAAGAATCGGTATCCCCTACCCTTGATACCCGAACTATTCCAGAAATTAAGGACTGCTGTTATTTTTTCTAAACTTGATCTAAGAGGGGCCTACAATCTGATTCGCATTCGGGCTGGGCATGAGTGGAAAACAGCTTTTCGGACCCGATTCGGGCATTATGAATATTTAGTCATGCCTTTTGGACTCTGTAATGCCCCTGCAACTTTTCAACACCTAATTAATGATGTGCTTAGAGACTTCTTAGACCTGTTTGTGATTGCTTATCTAGACGATATTTTGATCTTTTCAGAATCCCTGGATCTCCATCGAAAACATGTGTGCCAAGTGTTGGGTCGTCTCCGTTTACACAGACTTTATGCAAAAGCGGAGAAATGCGAGTTTGAGCAAGAAAGCATTCAGTTCTTGGGCTTGATAATCTCCTCAACTGGCATCAGGATGGATCCACTGAAGGTTTCTGCTGTTCTGGACTGGCCGGTACCCCTAGACAAGAAGGGGGTGCAACGATTCATCGGATTTGCAAATTTCTACAGAAAATTTATCAGGGGTTTTTCTGCGATAATCGCACCAATCACACAACTAACCAAACAGAATACCCGTTTTTCCTGGAATCACTTAGCCCAAGAGGCTTTTGAGAACCTCAAGAGACTATTCACCTCAGCACCTATCCTCAGTCATCCTGAACCATCTTTGCCTTTTATTTTGGAAGTGGACGCTTCTGAAATAGCGGTCGGAGCGATACTCTCACAACGAAGGGGCAGTAAAGACGATATGCATCCCGTAGGATTCTTCTCCCGAAAACTCTCCCCGGCAGAAAGAAACTATGATGTCGGTGATCGAGAGCTTCTCGCCATCAAGACTGCATTAGAGGAGTGGAGGTACCTGTTGGAGGGGGCTGTGCATCCAGTACTAATTTACACTGATCATAAGAACCTAGAATATTTGCGATCCGCTAAAAGGTTAAAACCCCGTCAAGCCCGCTGGGCGCTGTTTTTCTCACGCTTTGCCTTCCACATCACGTATCGACCGGGTTCAAGAAATGTTAAACCAGACGCATTATCTCGAATGCATGACAACCCAAAGGATCTATCTGCCCCAGACACCATTTTACCTGCAAACAATTTTTTGCTCATTCAAACTGATCTTCTTTCTCAGATTAAGGAAGCATCTTCTGAAGTAACCAGACCCTCAGGCCCTACCCTAAGTAGCAAGGACGGACTGTTATGGAAAGGTAGTCAAATTTTTGTTCCTGAGGAGGTTCGGGTCAAGGTCCTGGCACTCCTTCACGATCACCCACTGGCAGGTCACTTTGGGGTTCGTAAAACCTTGGAATTGGTACAGCGTACTTTCTGGTGGCCCAAATTGAAGGACTTTTGTGAGAGATACGTCAAATCTTGCCCTATCTGTACCCAGAATAAGATATCCAGGAGTAGAGCTTGGGGTCTGTTAAAACCCTTGCCTGTACCCGATAGGCCCTGGAAGATGATATCCATGGACTTTATTGTGGAACTCCCATGTTCAGAAGGGTGTTCTGCTATTTTTGTGATAGTAGACCGTTTTACCAAGATGGCCCACTTTCTCCCATTAAAAGGAACTCCGTCAGCTATGGAAACAGCTCATATCTTCATTAAAGAAATCATTAGACTCCACGGAATTCCTGTAAACATAACCTCTGACAGGGGGGTACAATTTACCTCACGTTTTTGGAGAGCCCTGTGTGAATCTTTAAAAATCAAACTGGCTCTGTCTTCAGCCTATCACCCTCAGACCAACGGTCAGACGGAAAGGACCAATCAGACTCTTGAGCAGTACATCAGATGTTTTACCTCTTTCTCACAGGACGATTGGGTGTCCTTGCTGCCACTAGCAGAATTTGCCTACAACAACGCCAAGCACTCAGCCACCGGTCAATCCCCTTTTTTTGCCAATTATGGTTTCCACCTAACCTTTTTACCTGATTTCCTTCCAGAGTCTTCAGTCCCGGCAGTGCAGAGTACAGTGGACTTCATCAACCACAACAACCAGATGTTGCGGGAAGCTGTATCCAAGGCTCAGGCGGACAGCAAGAGGATCTTTGACCGAAAGAGAAGAGGGGAGTTGAAGCTTCAGCTTGGTGACCAGGTATGGCTATCTACAAGTAACATTAAACTTGCATGTCCCTCTAAGAAGTTGGCACCTAGATTTATGGGACCATTTCCGGTCAAAAGAAAGATCAATGAAGTTTCATATGAACTGTCTTTACCTGACTCTCTCAAAATACACCCCGTGTTTCATGTGTCATTGCTCAAACCTGCTGTACCTGATCCCTTCCCCGGCAGAGGAACTAGACCTCCTGAGCCCATTGTGGTCGATGGTAACGAGGAGTTCGAGGTCGAGGCTATCCTGGATTGCAGGAAAAGACAAGGTCAGATCCAGTTCTTAATTAAGTGGAGGGGCTACGGCCCAGAAAGTAATTCTTGGGAACCAGATTGTAATGTACATGCCAGACGTTTAGTGCAAGCCTATTTTTCTAGTCATCCGGAGAAGAGAAGGCTTTTGGGCACCCGGAGGTTGCCCCTTGGGGGGGGGCAATGTCAGGGCACCATTGGCACCGAACCGGGGCGTCGGCGTACGCCTATGCGCCGGCGCGCGCCGTTGCGCGCTATTCAACAAAGGCCTGCTGTTCCCGGGCATCGGCGCGGCGCTAGGGCGCGCGCGGGTTCGCGGCGCTTGGGCGCGCGCGCATGTGCACGTGGGCGCGGACGGGCGTGCGCGCGTTCGCGATAGCGCCGGTTTGGCGCCAAAGTGCATTTAAAAGCCCCTCTGTGCTGTGACACATTGCTGCTTCGTCTCAGCTTCGTGATTCTAGTGTTTGTGATCTGTTTGCTTGCTACCTATCTGACCCGGCTTGTTTGACCATCCGTCCTGCTCCAATCCGACCCGGCTTGTCTGACTACTCTTGTGATACCTACCTGATACCGTTGCCGAACTCTGCCTGCCTTCTGACTCTGCCCCTGCCTGCTGTACCTGCCTGCCTTTCTTCCCAGCTGACCCGGATCGCCTGACCCTGCTTGTTCCTGTTGTCCTTGCTGTTGCACCTTCAGCTTCAGCTCCAGTGACCTCTGCACATCCAAGTGTTCCAGTCTGCTGCTTCCAGTCGCATCTGATTTGCAGTCCAGCCATCCAGCTCAACAGGCACTCCTACCCCACTGTGCTCAGGAGACCACTGTCCCCACTCCAGTGGCTCCTGAACCAGCGTTGTATGAGAGGTCTTCTCCTACAAGCCAGGCTCTCCTACCAGGTACCTAACAAACCCGCTGGACAGTTACCATGCCGGTTTTGAACAACACCGCCACACCGCCGTAAGGCTCGGCCGCAAGAGACCAGTAAGATGGACCATACCTCCACTCTCTCTTGGCCATATGAATATCTGCCAAGGAGGTGAGCCTAGTCTCTTGCAAAAATAAAATTTCAGCATCTAATTAGCTGAACAAAAAGAAGGCCATAGAACGAGCTCTTACTAACTTAATGCTGGCAACATTTATTGTCACCACTTTTAACGGAGGGGGAACCGCCATTTGGGTTATTGGGTGGATTGCTTCTTAGCTCCCCTCTGCTGCTCATCACCAGATGCCTCTCTCTTTCTTGAGGCAGCCTCAAACTCCATTTCGGAATCAGAACTTCGCTCCGAAGAAGCTCCAGATGAAGAAATATCCCAATTAGGGGACCTATAACGGTTGGAGACAGGCACTGGAGCCCATTCTGTCCTCACCGCCTGCTTCTTCCGCTTCCCAACCTTCCTTCTCTCCTCCAGGTACTGCAGGTCAGCTTCAGAGATGCCCTCATCTCTTACTTTTTTCTGTGAAGTCTTTCCACAAGACTTCTTTACAGAGGAAGAAGCAACCTTTTTAGTACATGTTACCACTCCTGGTGGTGGGGGTGCTCCCTTTGAGTCAGACTTAGGAGGGGTAGACTCCTGGGGGGGAACTGACTCGGGGGGCACAGACTTGGAAGGTTCTGACACAAGAGGAGGAGATACAGTAGGCTGGGGGGACACAGAGACAGATACAGAAGGAATACTTACAGACACAGGAGGGGTGGCCACAGGAACTGGAGAGGGATCCTGAACAGGACCAGGGGAGTCGGTCACCGCAGAGGAGGATGGTACACCAAGGGCATCACCCTCCCTCCTGGCCAGCCTTGACAAGTCATCTAGTACCTCCTTCTCCATATTGTGCCAGGCTTCAGGACATCTGCTATAGGGGTGGCCAAGGCGCAGGCACAGGTTGCACCTGATCATCTCGGTGCAGTCCTTGGCCATATGACTCTGACCCCGACACACTGAACATATCAAGGCTGAACAAGAGGAGCTCAAATGCCCCTTTTGTCCACAGCGGTGACACAGCTTCGGCTGACCAGGGTAGAAAATAGTCATCCTATCCCTCCCTATAAAAGCTGAGGAGGGCAGGTGACGAACATTCCCATCCCTGGCCAACCTGACTGTAACCGACCAACCCCCAGTCCAGATGTTACGTTCATCAAGTATTTTATCGGGCTTAGTCAATACCTCGCCATAATTCTTTAACCAGACCTCTAAATCTCGAGCAGGAACACTCTCATTAGTGAGAATAATTGTGATTTTTTTTCACTGTAGACCTTTGTGAAACCGCAACTGGGGCCAGACCTTCCCATTCGGGTCTTGACCTGCACCGAGCCTCATATCGCTCCCAGAACAGGTCAAGACCCTTTGGCCTGGTGAAACTAATAGTATATTCCCGGCTCCCAGCAACATGTATTAGGGCATACAGATCGTTTGCCCCAAAACCCATCTCCAAAATCATGTCCACCACTGCACGCCGTGATGGAGGGATTGCACCACCTTCCCATTTAAGAATCACTACATTTCGTCTCAGACCCCCAGCAGAAGCCAGAGACCTAAGACCAGATCCCGGGGTGCTCAAGGTGGTAGGTCGCAGGGGGAAAACCCGCTTGGGGGCGGAGCTACCAGGAGCAGAGCGTACCACCTGAGCAAATGTAGGCTTATCAGGGCCAAGGCCCCACACTGATGTCACATTAGTCTGTACATTACAATTATTATTATTATTATTATCTGCTGGAACGGAGTTGGTAGGACCGTCCATCACACTTGTACTGGGATGATTTTTATCAGTCACACAAACATTCACATTCCCATCAGGAATAGTCACAGTTTCTGATGTAATACCAGCTGTCTCCTGAAGCTGTGCTGTAGAGTCTTGAGCAGCTGTGGGGCAAACAGCTTTAGACTCAGATAAAGGTGGGTTAATTGGTTCTGCTGAATCTTGTAGTTCCCCTGCAGGAATGTCATTTTTTAAATGCATTTTTTGCTGCACTGCAGCATCAGCAGGCACAGCATTTCTACACATAGGACTAGCAGCCTGATTGTCACTGGGCACATTGTCTGTATCAGTCACAGTGTTCACAAAAACAGTTTTATGCACTACATGGGGCTTGACAGGCTTTACCTTGTCAGGCACATTATCAGTAATGTCCTCTTCATGAAACACCAGCTGATCTTCCCACATAGGAGACTCCATTGCTTGGATTACCCTGAGCATGCCTCCTGAGTCCTGGGAAGGCATGGGGCTGCTTACCTCTCCCTAAGGGGGCAGGGGGTCTGAACTGGGGGTCTCCTCCTCCACCCCCATTTTTGTCATCCTGGCAAACCTTCTGTCATTGCAGAATTTTTCCTTAAAGGGCCCATCTTTGCCTTCCATCATGGACACAGTGGTCTCCTGGTGTTCCACCCGGACCTTGGCCAGTTGGATTTTCGGATCCATGGACCCACGTTTCTGGCTATGCAAGCCCTCATGCTGCCTTCTCAAGCGCTTCAGCTCTGCTCTCAGTTTATAGAGCTTGTCTCTCTCCTTATTCAGGGCTTTAATCCCGGCCACCACTCGCTCCCGGATGGCCTCGGAACCTTCACCCTCACCAGGGGCAGAGAGATCACCTCCCATGGCTTGTACAGGGGCAGGCATGTTACCTGATGGCCCAGGAGATGGCTGAGAGCTTCCAGCAGGAGAGACCCCGCTGGCCTCCATGGCTTCCCCAGAAAGGGGCCAGGAAGGCTGGGAGAGATTTCACCACCACTCCCCTCTCACACGGATCACCTGGAGCAGCTTCAGAGACTCCTTCCTCCTGACACACCTGTGCTCCAATGATGGGTGGGGCTCTATTCCTCCCACTGACACCAATGATGGGGCAATATTCCTCCCACTGAAACCAATGATGGGGCACTATTTCTCCCACTGACACCAATGGTGGAGCACTATTCCCCCCACTGACACCAATGATGGGGCACTATTCCTTCCACTGATACCAATGCAGAGGCACTATTCCTCCCACTGACACCAATGATGGGGCACTATTCCTCCCACTGACTCCAATGATGGGCAAAAACAAAGAACCTGTAAAATATAAAAGCTACAATGAAAATGACTTTAAGGTAAAAACTGCAATAATGATATATGAGGGTATAAGGGTTCTTTCTTGCTATATGTTGATGGGGTTGGTGGGACTTCTGGTCATTAGAAATATCTGTGACCCTCTCTGCCAGAACACAACTGTAGAGGGAAAGTAAACCTAAATCAGGTCATCTCTCCTTCTTCCTGGATGTATTCTGGTTACAGTTTACATTGGCCATCATCAGAACAAAAAAGATAAGTAAAGGTAAGAGGTAAGTATTCCCACCCACCTGATAGTAAAGTAAACCCACAAATAGGGAACCAGATCCTCCCTGAAGCTCTAGGAAGGCCAAGGGCCCATCTTCTGAGTAACTTTTCCATATTTGATGCAAGCAAAAGGCTCCTAACACAAGAAGAGTTTTTATAAATACTTCTGTCAAGAAGATAGATACAAACATAATACCTAACGAGAGGTGAGTACTCCTGGCCATTTGGTGATAAAGAAGAACCTGAAGATTGAGCCCCATACTGTTGTCAAGCATTAGGAAATGAAAGCTGTTTCCGCTGTTTTCTCAGGTCCTCTGTTCCCAGAGCCCATGACCCCCCAAGCAGCACCATGTTCTCCGACACACTCAGGCTGAAGGGTGGCATAGGCGTGCGCACAGGGTGTGCCAGGTGTGCCTGGGCACACCCTAATCGCCTTGTGTGGTGCATATTCCCCCCTGTTTAGACCACTGATATTTCATCCAAAAAAAAGTTACTAAATAAAATAATTTAAAAAGAATAAAAATAAAACTACTGACACTGTCCACTGCCCTGCTGACACCATCAGTACATATACACATGCATATGTATTGGAGCTTTGGGGTGCACACCCTAATGCAATAGGCTGCGCACACCTATGAAGGGTGGATATGTACTGCAGCAATATACATAATAATACAATAATCAGATGGAAAACAGCAATAATCGCTCAAACAAGTATGGAAGATGGGGAAAAATAAAGTATACAATTGGTAATAAACAGGCGGACCAGAGAATCCGCCAGGGAAGGTCCTGTCTAAGGGGCAATGCTATACCAATGGACCAGCAGTTTAGCAGAGCTCAAATCTGTAGTTGTAGCTCTCAATATAAAGTCCCTCAGAAGCCAGGTATAGGTGCCAGAACAGTGTCCCCAGTAGGCAATTGATGGCATCAGGAGACAGAAGTCATGATCCTTTATGTAGGGTGTGGTAGGGTAGGATCAGCGACCTTTCACTGGCTTTTTTTGTACTATTTTTTGGCAAAGAACAAATCAGCTACTTCCCCACGCCGTATGTGCTTTGCATTGTTTTCTGACACCCGCGCCCACGTAACACATTAGTTACTGTTGTGAGTTGTGACAATGATCGATATATTTAGTAACAACCTCTATGTTGCACCGTCATGAGATAAACGTGATGATTCAGGCATGACGTGCCGACACAAGGGTTCAACGCCACCAGGTGATATACAAGAGTAATGATGGGTGAGTCCTCCGGGGAATCCCTGCCAGTGCTGACTGCAAATGCCGCGATCGAATTTCATTTCTTCGATTTTTTTTTTTTTTTTTGTAGACATAAGATGTCATGACAGCTCAGATCGGAATTTAGCCTTCTCTGGCAAACCCGACCATTTCACACATCCTGTCATTTTAAAGAGAACCTGTCGCCGACCATTCATTTCAATCTTCCTATAAGATGATACATATCGATCGATATCCCACCCACCGTCCCTTTAGTGGCTAATCTATAAAATATCTGTATGTGTATGTCTATACCAGGGGGGTCTCCAAACTTTCCAAACAAAAGGCCAGTTTACTGTCCTTCAGACTTTAAGGGGAGCCGGATTGTGGCCGGTGGGCGTAGAAAATGTCCCGAGCCCAACATCAATGAGAACAAACATGGCCATGGGCTTGGTGGTCAGTAGGAGGAGTAGTGCCCCATCATTGGCATCAGTATGGAGAATAGTGCCCCAATCTTTGATTTTGGTGAGATGAATAGTGCCCCATCATTGGCATCAATGGGAGGAATAGTGCCCCATCATTGGTGTAAGTGGGAGGAATAGTGCCCCATCATTGGTATCAATGGGAGGAATAGTGCCCCATCATTGGTTTAAGTGGGAGGAATAGTGCCTCATCATTGATATCAGTGGGAGGAATAGTGCCCCATCATTGGTATCAATGGGAGGAATAGAGCCCCATCATTGGTATCAGTGGGAGGAATAGTGCCCCATCATTGGTATCAGTGGGAGGAATAGTGTCCCATCATTGGTATCAGTGGGAGGAATAGTGCCCCATCATTGGTGTCAGTGGAAGAAATAGTGCCCCATCATTGGTGTCAGTGTGAGGAATAGTGCCCCATCATTGGTACCCATGGGGGGAATAGTGCCCCTTCATTGGTATCAGTGGTAGGAATAGTGCCCCATTATTGGTATCAGTGTTAGGTATAGTGCCCCATCATTGGTATTAGTGGGAGGAATAGTGTCCCATCATTGGTATTTAGTTGGACGAATAGTGCCCCATCATTGGTATTAGTGGGAGGAATAGTGCCCCATCATTGGTGTCAATGGGAGGAATAGTGCCCCTTCATTGGTGTCAGTGGGAGGAATAGTGCCCCTTCATTGGTATCAGTTGGAGGAATAGTGCCCCTTCATTGGTATCAGTGGGAGGAATAGTGCCCCTTCATTGGTATCAGTGGGAGGAATAGTGCCCCATCATTGGTGTCAGTGGGAGGAATAGTGCCCCATCATTGGTATCAGTGGGAGGAATAGTGCCCCATCATTGGTATCAGTGGGAGGAATAGTGCCCCATCATTGGTAAAAGTGGGAGGAATAGTGCGTCATCATTGGTGTCAGTGGGAGGAATAGTGCCCCATCATTGGTATCAGTGGGAGGAATGGTGCCCCATCATTGGTATCAGTGGGAGGAATAGTGCCCCATCATTGGTATCAGTGGGAGGAATAGTGCCCCATCATTGGTGTCAGTGGAAGAAATAGTGCCCCATCATTGGTATCAGTGGGAGGAATAGTGCCCCATCATTGGTATCAGTGGGAGGAATAGTGCCCCATCATTGGTATCAGTGGGAGGAATAGTGTCCCATCATTGGTATCAGTGGGAGGAATAGTGCCCTATTATAGGGCACTATTCTCCATACTGATGCCAATGATGGGGCACTACTCCTACTGACCACCAAGCCCGTGGCCATGTTTGTTCTCATTGATGTTGGGCTCGGGACATTTTCTACGCCCACCGGCCACAATCCGGCTCCCCTTAAAGTCTGAAGGACAGTAAACTGGCCCTTTGTTTGGAAAGTTTGGAGACCCCCTGGTATAGACATACACATACAGATATTTTGTAGATTAGCCACTAAAGGGACGGTGGGTGGGATATCGATCGATATGTATCATCTTATAGGAAGATTGAAATGAATGGTCGGCGACAGGTTCTCTTTAAAATGACAGGATGTGTGAAATGGTCGCGTTTGTGAGAGAAGGATAAATTCCGATCTGAGCTGTCATGACATCTTATGTCTAAGAAAAAAGAAAAAAAAAATTGAAGAAATTAAATTCGATCGTGACCTTTGCAGTCAGCACTGGCAGGGATTCCCCGGAGGACTCACGCATCATTACTCTTGTATATCACCTGGTGGCGTTGAATCCATGTGTCGGCACGTCATGCCTGAATCATCACGCTTATCTCATGACGGTGCAACATAGAGGTTGTTACTAAAAATATGTCGATCATTGTCACAACATTAACTTCCTAAAACAGTGTTACGTGGGCGCGGGTGTCAGAAAACAGAAGTGGGAGCAATGCAAAGCACATATGGAGTGGGGAAGTAGCTGATTCGTTCTTTGACAAAAAACCCTCTGAGCAAAAAAAAAGTAAAATACTCAAGAAACGTCCACACAGCTAAATTCAATCAACGCACATCTATAGGAAGAGGAGTCTTAAAGGGCCAGTCCACACAAATGTGATAGATGAAGCCAGTGGTGGCCAGTCCATCAGGGGAGCAGGGGCGCCGCCCCTCTAATCCATGCCTCAGACCCCCTAATCTACATGCAGGGTGCTGGATGCAGGGCTTCCAATGGGGTTTTATTTTTTTAAAGCACATGATTAGAGCCTGAGGCTCTAATTGGCTTCAAAAATGGGTGGACTCGTGGCACAGAGCACTGCGCCCGCAGACCACCCAGTTGTGTGACAATAGCAAATTAATATTTGCTATTGCCTTCCTCCCGGTCCTCCTGGCCAATCAGGAAGCCAGGCCTCCTGAGATCCGATTGGCCAGGGAGTCTAAGGACTCACTTCCTGTTTGGCCGGGAGGAGAAGCAACGGTCCCGGCTCTTCCATGGAGCCTGCAACCTGCAACTTGGAGCAAGGAGCAGCATCGGCCCCCTAAAGTAAGGCCACTGATCACCGTTGTCTGTATCCTTCCTACATGGGGGGGCTCGCACTGATCTCCACCGTCTGTCTCCCATGGGGGAGGTGGGGCATTGATCTCCACCGTCCATCTCCCACGGGGGGAGGTGGGGCATTGATCTCCACCGTCCGTCTCCCATGGGGGGAGGTGGGGCATTGATCTCCACCGTCCGTCTCCCATGGGGGGAGGTGGGGCATTGATCTCCACCGTCCGTCTCCCATGGGGGAGGCGGGGCATTGATCTCCACCGTCCGTCTCCCATGGGGGGAGGTGGGGCATCGATCTCCACTGTCCGTCTCCCACGGGGGGAGGTGGGGCATTGATCTCCACCGTCCGTCTCCCATGGGGGGAGGTGGGGCATTGATCTCCACCGTCCGTCTCCCATGGGGGAGGCGGGGCATTGATCTCCACCGTCCGTCTCCCATGGGGGAGGTGGGGCATTGATCTCCACCGTCTGTCTCCCATGGGGGGAGGTGGGGCATCGATCTCCACTGTCCGTCTCCCACGGGGGGAGGTGGGGCATTGATCTCCACCGTAGAGTTGCCACCTCATCCCTTTAAACCCGAACACCTTTGAATTCCACAGGTTCTGAGGCTAATTAAATGCAGATAAGGCACCAAGTGAGTTTAATTACCACCTTAATCAGCCACAGAACCTGTATAATTAATATGTGTTCGGGTTTAAAGGGATGAGGTGGCAACCATACTCCACCGTCTGTCTCCCACGGGGGGAGGTGGGGCATTGATCTCCACCATCCGTCTCCCATGGGGGGAGGTAGGGCATTGATCTCCACCGTCTGTCTCCCACGGGGGGGAGGTGGGGCATTGATCTCCACCGTCCGTCTCCCACGGGGGGGAGGTGGGGCATTGATCTCCACCGTCCGTCTCCCACGGGGGGGAGGTGGGGCATTGATCTCCACCGTCCGTCTCCCACGGGGGGGAGGTAGGGCATTGATCTCCACCGTCTGTCTCCCACGGGGGGGAGGTGGGGCATTGATCTCCACCGTCGGTCTCCCACGGGGGAGGTGGGGCATTGATCTCCACCATCCGTCTCCCACGGGGGGAGGTGGGGCATTGATCTCCACCGTCCGTCTCCCATGGGGGGAGGTAGGGCATTGATCTCCACCGTCGGTCTCCCACGGGGGAGGTGGGGCATTGATCTCCACCATCCGTCTCCCACGGGGGGGAGGTGGGGCATTGATCTCCACCGTCCGTCTCCCATGGGGGGAGGTAGGGCATTGATCTCCACCATCCGTCTCCCACGGGGGGGAGGTGGGGCATTGATCTCCACCGTCCGTCTCCCATGGGGGGAGGTAGGGCATTGATCTCCACCATCCGTCTCCCATGGGGGAGGTAGGGCATTGATCTCCACCGTCTGTCTCCCACGGGGGGGGAGGTGGGGCATTGATCTCCACCATCCGTCCCACATGGGGGAGGTGGGGCATTTATCCCTGCCGTCTGTCTCCCATGGGGGAGGTGAGACATTGATCTCCACCGTCCCTCCCACACGGGGGAGGTGGGGCATTGATCGCCGCCATCTGTCTCCCATGGGGGGAGGTGGGGCATTGATCTCCACTGTCCATCTCCCGCGGGGGGGGGGCACTTCTGATCGCCGCCGTCCGTCTCCTGCAGGGGGGGCTGGTTTGTTTGCCACACCTCCCAAAATATTAAGCACCAACTGCCACTGGGTGGAGCCTATCCTGCCCCTTGTTTCTTATGTGTCTTGGATGATCCAACTATGAGATCTCCCTGACCTAATTGCTGGCTCTGTTCCTGTCCACCTAGGAGATTTGTATGACCACACCCCCATCATGGGGTATTCCGCCCAACCTTGTGTGTTTCGGTTCCTCCTGTTACATTCTCTGTAATATAAAATAGGTAAAAATCTAGCAGGGATGGTGGGAGCTCTTAGTAGGGGGCCACAACACTGACCTTAAAGTTGCTGTAAACCCCTGTAATGAAAAATGAACAACGCACATTCTTCTATAATGCGTGTTTGCCACACCCCAAAGCACCTAGTGTGATTTCTGTCTGCTCTCTCATTCCTCTTCTATATGCATGAGTCACTTCTGACACTCTATGCCGACACCAGACAATCCCAAGAGATGGACCACCCCTACCCCTCTGTGATTGACAACCTCAGCTGTGCATGTTTCCCCTATGACACTGTGTAGAGGGGGGGGTGTGTCCATTCCCTCCACTCGGATCTTAGCTTACACTCAGCTCTCTGCTGTGCATTGTGTGGCATGAGATCCTTGCCTGCTGGAGCTGAGAAATAGCCTTTGATTTTTGTGTTTTAGAAGGCTGTAGAGGAAAGACGGTTGTAAATAAACAGGTACAACTAGGCTCCAGGACTTCTCCCGAGCCTCGCCCATCCTCTGGAATTCCCTACCCCAATCTGTCAGACTGTCTCCAAATTTATCCACTTTTAGGTGATCCCTGAAAACTTTCCTCTTCAGAGAAGCCTATCCTGCCTCCATCTAACAACTGCACTATTTTCTCCATTAGCTCATCCCCCACAGCTATTACCCTTTTGTATAACCTGACCCTCCCTCCTAGATTGTAAGCTCTAACGAGCAGGGCTCTCTGATTCCTCCTGTATTGAATTGTATTGTACTTGTAATGTCTGCTCTCATGTTGTAAAGCGCTGCGTAAACTGTTGGCGCTATATAAATCCTGTATAATAATAATAATCATTTTTGATATTGTTAAAAGGGGCAGCCCACCTAAAGTGGTTGCATCCTCCTACATATGCACAGTGAAGTGACTGGCCTCAGGTAAAACACAGAGATGAAACAAATCCTCCTACATAAGTTGTACCTGCCTGCACCCTGCACCCGCTTGCCTGGAGCCGCTGCCCAGACCCCGCACCTGCTAGCCTGGAGCCGCTGCCCAGACCCCGCACCCGCTTGCCTGGAGCCACTGCCTGCACCACACACACACACTAGCCTGGAGCCGCTGCCTGGACCCTGCACCCGCTAGCCTGAAGCCGCTGCCCCAGACCCCACACTTACTTGCCCGGAGCCGATGCTTGGACTACGCACCCACTATCCTGGAGCTACTGCCCAGACCCCGCACCTGCAAGCCTGGAGCCGCTGCCTGCACTGCACCCATTAGCCTGGAGCCGCTGCCCGAACTCCGCGCCCACTAGCCTGGAGCTGCTGCCCAGACCCCGCACACGCTAGCCTGGAGCCGCTGCCCAGACCCCGCACACGCTAGCCTGGAGCCGATGCCCGGACCCCTCACCCGCTAGCCTGGAGCCGCTGCCTGCACTGCACCCACTAGCCTTGAGCCGCTGCCCGGACTCTGCACCCACTAGCCTGGAGCCGCTGCCCAGACCCCGCACACGCTAGCCTGGAGCCACTGCCCGGACCCCTCACCCACTAGCCTGGAGCCGCTTCCCAGACCCCGCACCCCCCGCACCCGCTAGCCTGGAGCCACTGCCTGCACCGCACCCACTAGCCTGGAGCCACTGCTCGGACCCTGCACCCGCTAGCCTGGAGCTGCTGCCCAGACCCCGCACCGGCTAGCCTGGAGCTGCTGCTGTTCAGACCCCGCACCCACTAGCCTGGAGCCGCTGCCTGCACCGCGCCCACTAGCATGGACCTGCTGCACAGACCCTGCACCCGCTAGCCTGGAGCCACTGCCCAGACCCCGCACCCACTAGCCTGGAGCCACTGCCCAGACCCCGCACCCACTAGCCTGGAGCCACTGCCCAGACCCCGCACCCACTAGCCTGGAGCCACTGCCCAGACCCCACACCTGCTAGCCTAGAGCCGCTGCCCGGACCCCGCATCCACTAGCCTGGAGCCACTGCCCGGACTCCGCACCCACTAGCCTGGAGCCCCTGCCCGGAACCCGCACCTGCTAGCCTGGAGCCGCTGCCCGGACCCCGCACCCGCTAGCCTGGAGCCGCTGCCTGCTACCGCTTGCCCGGAACCACTGCCCGGACCCCGCACCCACTAGCCTGGAGTCACTGCCCGGACCCCACACCCACTAGCCTGGAGCTGCTGCCTGCACCCCACACCCATTAGTCTGGAGCTGCTGCCTGCACCCCGCACCTGCTAGCCTGGAGCCGCTGGCCAGATCCTGCACCCCCTAGCCTGGAGCCGCTGCCTGGACCCCACACCCGCTAGCCTGGAGCCGATGCCTGCACCCGCTTGCCTGGAGCCGCTGCCTGGACCCCACACCTGCTAGCTTGGAGCCGCTGCCTGAACCTTGCACCCGTTAGCCTGGAGACGCTGCCTGCACCCCACACTCACTAGCCTGGAGACGCTGCCCAGACCCCGCACCCACTAGCCTGGAGCCGTTGACTGCACCCCACACCCATTAGCCTGGAGCCGCTGCCTGCACCCCGCACCCGCTAGCCTGGAGCCGCTGCCTAGACCCTGCACCCGCTATTCTGGAGCCACTGCCCACACCCTACAGCGGTAAATGATACCCCCATCTATCTGGATCTATCTATTCAGGTAAGTGCTGGACCAACTGGCAGACATGCAGGGGGAGGGGGGGTTGTTAGTGCCGCGCCGCCGGGGTGGGGGGGAGTGGTTGTTTGCCGCCCCCTTCTCCGAACAAAAAACCCACCAGCCACAACTGTCTGTAAGTATACATGATCGGGTACAGAAGCTCCTTTTACCTATCCTGGACCTGCAGTGCACTCCCAGCACAAAGGGAAAGAAGCAAATATGCGGCCCCACGGAAAATAAGCCCAGTCTAGTGGGGCCGCATAATTGTTTTATGTCAGTGTGAATTAATTTCTGTAAAAAATATATATATATGGGGCGGGGGGGAGGCACAAGAACAGGTCCAGGATAGGTGAAAGGAGCTTCTGTAACCTTCAGGAGCCTTTTTCAAGCCTGTGTCACCCCTAAAACCCTTAGCCACCTCAGTTTTCCTAATGCATTTTGTCGAAATGGAAACATATTAACAACAGTGAAAACTCCTTTTTTCTTTTTTACATTGACTTCTTAACTTCCTAATAATGAAGATTTAACATCAGGAAAGTGTCTACTATTCTGCTGGTAACAAAATTCTATCCAACTATCTTATCACCCAAATCCTCTGCTTGCCGAAACGTTGGGGCCCAAGTCTTCCCCAAAACCATGGATCTGGTAGAATAATGTCATCAGAACACAGTGAGCGGTTTCTGGATGGATAGAGGAAAAAATATCAATGCCTTTTACAGATTTCTTATATCAGTATATAGTTATTTCAACCCAAAAAAAACACCAGATGAGGCAGCATCAAAGTCACTCTTATCCCAACCAGCGCTGTTTTCCGTCCGTTCTCTGTTTTCTAAGATTGGCGTCATTCGGTGAAGAAATCTTTTCTGAGAAAGGACGCATGCAGCTACACAAACAGCCATTCCCGTCCATCTCCTGTACAAATATTTACACTGGAATGTTTGAAGGTTAATCACAATTCCTGTAGGCTATTTGCCCAAAATCATCAAAAAATTAACCCATGGGAACTTTCACTAAAACACACACACGCAGCAAGAAAGCCAACAACACTTTCTCTTGCAACATTGAAAATGTACTCTGCAGCTTGTCCCGTTGGAATTATTTTTACATAAATAAAAATCATTTTTCAATTTTATTTAACATTTTTTTTTCATATATGAAAAAAAAACTAAAACAAAATAAAGTACAAAAACAAAACAAAAAAATCATATGAGTTAAAAAAAAAAAACCCATAAAAATAGCAAAGGTGACAAAGAGGTTAAAAACAGTTTTTTTTTTTTTTTTTAATTTTAATTAACCACTTCAATACCGGGCACTTATACACCTTCCTACCCAGACGAATTTTCAGCTTTCAGCGCTATCACATTTTGAATGACAGTTCAAATTTTTTTTTATCATTCTTTTCCCACAAATAGAGCTTGTGGTATTTGATCACCTCTGGGGGTTTTTATTTTTTGCGCTACAAAATAAAAAAGAACTACAATTTTGAAATAAAAAATAAATAAAATTCTTTGTTTCTGTTACAAAACTTTGTAAATAAGTACGTTTTCTCCTTCACTGACGGACATTGATGAGGCAGTACTGATTGGCACTGATGAGGTGGCACTTATATGCAGCACGGGTGGGCACTGATGAGGCTGCACTGACGGGTAGAAATGTGCGATTAGTTTCGTATGAACCGTAAATTCGCTCATTCGGGAAGATCCGAAATACGAATAGCTATGCTTCCGAATTTTGTACGAAATTTCGTTTACGAATTTCAGATCCAAATTCCGTTATAACGGAAACGAGAATGTTCGTTAATTACGATTATTTGTTATGATGAAGTTAAAAAAACCCGGACGTCAGCACAGCACAGGGATGGTGGGAGCCCCTCATAATGATAAATTCATCATAACGAACATTCCTAATTGTTACAAAAAGTTACCGAACCTAAAAGTTAAAAACCCCCGGAAGTCAGCACAGCACAAGGATGGTGGGAGCCCCTCATAATGATAAAGTCATCATAACGAACATTCCTAATTGTTACGAAAAGTTAAGGAACCTAACGAAAATTCATATTTCATACGAATCCAAATTGAATTTCGGACACAAATTACGAAATACGAATTCATTCTAATATGAAACGGAACGAAACTAATTTATTGACGGCTCACATGTCTACTGATGGGCACTGATGAGGCTGCACTGACGGGCACTGATGAGGCTGCACTGACGGGTACTGATGAGGTAAGTTTGCAAGACAGCAAATTTACACTGTTATACATGCTGTACACTCACTACTTTACATTGTAGCAAAGTGTCATTTCTTCAGTGTTGTCACATGAAAAGATAGAAGAAAAGATTTACACAAATGTGAGGGGTGTACTAACTTTTGTCAGATACTGTATATGTCTTTATAAATGGGACAAATTGCAGTATAAAACTGGCACTTTTTACACAGTAACGCTCTAAGTTTTTAAACTAGGACTGATCAAGAAACAGTGTAACCCCAACTATGGATAAGGATTTCCTCGTGGGTGCTGGCCCCGGCTCACCAACATCAATAATAATTGAAGAAAAAGAAGACTGGTCGCACACCATGGAAGGCAGAACTTCTGTAGAATAGTTACTTCATTGTCAAAGTGCCAAAGGAACATTGGTAGACCGGTTTCACACGGACAACTCGAGTTCGTGAAGAAGCACCTCCCACCAGAAAATTCACCACGTGAGATGATCTCCCCTTTGGGAATGCACTTGTCATATAATAAAAGATGGCAAGCTTCAATATAGTGTTCATATATGGAAAATTACGATGCGATTCAGTGATGTCATATGTAGTAATTAATCGTGAAGAAGCAGAAAATTCACCACGTGAGATGATCTCCCCTTTGGAAATGCACTCACCACATATGCAGAGATAATGCGCCTGAAATCTTAAACTGAATCTCCACCGTTCTGAAAGAACTCCCACCGTATTAGAGACGTATCATGCTGGGATCCAAGTGGAAAAAACTAATTGACCACATAGTGTAATACTGTCAATAAACGTTTTAATAATTCCCAAACAGCCCCTTACAATATATACGTACAAAAAACCAAATTGACTCAAGTGATAAAAGTGCCAGTGCATGAATCACCCATTAGCTGGTAGTAGTAAAGGAGCATCTGTGTGCATCAGCGGTCCGATCCTACTTCCTGGTATTCCAGCTGTCCGTGAAACGCACGCGTCACTTCCCGGAAACCACGGAGATCACGTCACTGACGCGTTTTGTCACTTCCTGACTTCGTCTGATAGATTTAAATAGAGCTAGTGCGTGTCACTGCCCTAGGCTGCCTGGAATGCTGTGACATCTATCCTGACTGCCCACATAGCTCTCAACCAATGGACAAACATGTAAACAGTCAACCCGGAAATCATCACCATAACAAAACCGGCAAATCATAAGTAAACCGGCAACTAAAAAGGCATATATGTAATACATTTAAAATTTGTGAACAATCAATTCATATCATTAAGAGCAGCTAACCTCTAGATGAATATGGTATTAGCATATAATACATTTAAAATTCATGAACATAATAAAATGCACAATTAATTCAAATCATTAAGAGCAGCTAACTTCTAGATGAATATGGTACTAGATATGTAGTCAAACCCATGAATCTACACATGGGAATATATGCATTAATTTAAGTAACCACTCCACCTATATTGCACCAACTCTCCACCCCACTGATTCGGATGGGTTAAATGAAATGAAAGGTGGGACATATATATCCAAAACTGCAGATATATGCATTATTGCAGCATACATCAAAGCTTAATAAATAAAATCCCCAAATTTATGATTATAAATATATATATAAAATATGCATGGAATATATACATATAAAATATATATAAACTATACAAAAAACATTAATGCCCATATCTAAGATAGTCATAAATGGTTAATGGACACTACGACATTTATTATATTTAAAAATCTGATGCTATAAAAATCTATTACAGCAATACTGTGATTCTGACCTAATTTGCTGAGTAAATAGATCAAACTTTATATATCCAAATTAGAGAGATTATACTACGTATCACTAATAAAGCAGTTGATGTCTCCGTGGTTTCCGGAAGTGACGAAACGCGTCAGTGACGTGATCTCCGTGGTTTCTGGGAAGTGACACGTGCATTTCACGGACAGCTGGAATACCAGGAAGTAGGATCGGACCGCTGATGCACACAGACGCTCCTTTACTACTACCAGCTAATGGGTGATTCGTGCACTGGCACTTTTATTTCTTGAGTCAATTTGGGGTTTTTTTGTACGTATTTCTTGCAAGGGGCTGTTTGGGAATTATTAAAACGTTTATTGACAGTATTACACTATGTGGTCAATTAGTTTTTTCCACATGGATCCCAGCATGATACGTTTCTAATACGGTGGGAGTTCTTTCAGAACGGTGGAGATTCAGTTTAAGATTTCAGGCGCATTATTTCCGCATATGTGGTGAGTGCATTCCCAAAGGGGAGATCATCTGACGTGGTGAATTTTCTGCTTCTTCACGATTAATGACTACATATGACATCACTGAATCACATCGTAATTTTCCATATATGAATACTATATTGAAGCTTGCCATATTTTATTATATGACAAGATCGCTGCTGCAATGTTATAAGGAACTCCGTTGCTTTGAGTGATTTTAATATTGTTTTATAATGTTCCTGTAACGTCCTTTGGCACTTTGACAACAAAGTAACTATTCTACAAAAGTTCTTCCTGCCATGGTGTGCGACCAGTCTTTTTTTTTTCTTCAATAGCACTGATCAAACTAAAATAAAAAAATAAAATAAAAAAAATCTATATTTTCTTTTTCAATTTTTTTTTATTAAGGTTATAACCCATACAGATATAAAACCACACAATACAGTATAGAAAAGTACTGGTAGATGATAGCATTATTGACATACTGTACATCATTGGTCGTTAAGGAACCGGTATCTAGATGTTCTTTTTTAACCACTTGCCGACCGCCTACCACATATTTACTGCAGCAGGTTGACACGTACCTGTATATGATTTCGCGCAGTAGCCACTGGGTGGCGCGCGCATGCTGCCGGAGGCGCGATCGCACGCTGATTGGGCACAGGGGATGCCAATCAGTGGGCCCGGCGCTTCCCCAGAGAGGCAGAACGGCGATCTGCCTATGTGAACAAGGCAGATCGTCATTCTGACAGGGAAGAAGATGGAGATCTTGTGTTACCACTAAGCAGGAACACGGATCTCTGTCTTCATCCAGTCAGACCATCCCCCTCACACTTAGAAAGCACGCCCTAGGAGCACACTTAACCCTTTGATCGCCCCTGATGTTAACCCCCTTCCCTGCCAGTACAGTGACAGTGCATATTCTTAGCACTGATCTCTGTAATAGTGTCACTGGTCCCCAAAAAAGTGTCAAAAGTGTCAGTTAAGGTGTCCGATTTGTCCGCCGCAATGTCGCAGTCCCGCCAAAAAAAACGCTGATCGCCGCCATTACTAGTAAAAAAAAATAAAAATGCCATAAATCTATCCCATAGTTTGGTTTGCACAAACGTTATAGCATCTACAATCAATACATGCTTATTTTGATTTTTTTAATCAAAAATATGTAGCAGAATACATATTGGCCTAAATTGATAAAGAAATTTAGTTTTTTTTTTTTATTGAATGTTTTATAGCAGAAAGCAAAAAATATAGTTTTTTTTTTTTTTAAATTGTCAGTCTTTTTTTGTTTATAGAACCGCAGAGGTGATCAAATGCCACCAAAAGAAAGCTCTATTTGTGGGAGAAAAAGGACATCAATTTTATTTGGGTGCAGCGCCGCGCGACCGTGCAATTGTCAGGTAAAGTGCCATATTACAAAAAAAATGGCCTGGTCATTAAGGGGTTAAAACCTTCCGGGGCTGAAGTGGTTAAATTGCATCGAAAATGTAATCATTTTTGGAAAACGATATTGCCAAAAGAAAGCCATGTTCGTTCCCAAAAAACTCGGGTATCAGAAGTAAAGACAAGCTAAACTGCTGTGTGTTCAGTTCAAGCAGGGTTTACTTCCCTTAACATGGGGGGTACCTTGGCAAACCACCTTGTCCCCCATTTTGTTGCAGACAAGGGCCTCTTCCCCACAACCCTGGCCAGTGGCTGTGTGGGGGAGGGGGGGTCTGTGAGTCAGGGGCTTATTGCAATCTGAAAGCCCCCTTTAACACTATGTGGGCTCCCAGATAACACCCTCCTCCTTACAGGTTTGGAGTACATGGTACCCCTATATATTCACAATAAAATGTCACCTAGTAATAAAGACACCCAAACTTAGGTTCAGACATCTCACGTACTGCAGCAATAAAAGAGCAGTTTCTTCATCACCATAGTACCCATATTCCAATGACACAGACCACAATAACGTCCACGTCTTGCACAGTCACTGAAAAGAGGAAGAAAAGAACACCAAGAAACTCGTACATTTTGCACTCATGTGACACCAATGCATCACACTGAGTCCACAGTGTGGATGGAATCACATTTGTCCTTGTTACCCACACATGTCCCATATGGACACATCCACCCTGGGGACAATCCCAGCTGAGATGAGCCATAGAGCCCAGGGGAAGGAGACTGAACCAAACCTAGTAACCCAGTGCCATAAAAAGCACCCCCCCTCCCCTCACCCAGATACAACTCACACTATGACAAAAGCCCCCCGCCTTACCCAAGAGCAGCGTTACGGCAAGAGCCCCCCTCACCCAACAGCAACTTCCACACATTACGGCAAGAGCCCCCCTCACCCAACAGCAACTTCCACACATTACAGCAAGAGCCCCCCTCACCCAACAGCAACTTCCACACATTACGGCAAGAGCCCCCCTCACCCAACAGCAACTTCCACACATTATGGCAAGAGTCCTCCTCACCCAACAGCAACTTCCACACATTACGGCAAGAGTCCCCCTCACCAACAGCAACTTCCACACATTACGGCAAGAGTCCCCCTCACCAACAGCAACTTCCACACATTACGGCAAGAGTCCCCCTCACCAACAGCAACTTCCACACATTACGGCAAGAGTCCCCCTCACCCAACAGCAACTTCCACACATTACGGCAAGAGTCCCCCTCACCAACAGCAATTCTCTTCCACACATCACGGCAATAGTCCCCCTCACCAACAGCAACTTCCACACATTACAGCAATAGTCCCTCTCACCCAACAGCAACTTCCACACATTACGGCAAGAGTCCCCCTCACCAACAGCAATTCTCCTCCACACAATACGGCAAGAGTTCCCCTCACCCAACAGCAACTCCCCCCACACATTAGGGCAAAAGCCCCCCTCACCCAACAGCAACTCCCCCCACACATTAGGGCAAGAGCCCCCCTAACTAACAGCATCTCCCCCCACACATTAAGGCAAAAGCCCCCCTCAGCCAACAGCAACTTCCACACATCATGACAAGAGCCCCCCTCACCAACAGCAGCTTTCACACATTACAGCAATAGTCCCCCTTTCCCAACAGCAACTCCCCCCACACATTGTGGCAAGAGCCCCCCTCACCCAACAGCAACTTCCACACATTACGGCAAGAGCCCCCCTAACCAACAGCAAATCCCCCCACACATTACGGCAAGAGCCCCCCTCACCCAACAGCAACATCCACACAATACGGTAAGAGCCCCCTCACACAACAGCAACTTCCACACATTACGGCAAGAGCCCCCCTAACCAACAGCAATTCTCCTCCACACAATACGGCAAGAGTCCCCCTCACCCAACAGCAACTCCCCCCACACATTACGGCAATAGTCCCCCTCACCCAACAAGTAACTTGCACACATTATGGCAAGAGCCCACCTCTCCCAATAGCAACTTCCACACATACAGATAAAGCCCCCCTCACCCAAAAGCATTTCCCATACATTATGGGAGGAGCCCTCCTTACCCACCAGCATCTCCCACACATTATGACAAGAGCCCTCCTCACCCAACAAGTAACTTCCACACATTATGGCAAGAGTCCCCCTCACCCAACAGCAACTCCCCCACACATTACGGCAAGAGTCCCCCTCACCCAACAGCAACTCCCCCACACATTGCAGCAAGAGTCCCCCTCACCCAACAAGTAACTTCCACACATTACGGAAAAAGCCCCTTCCCACTGATCCCTGGGGCCCTTTAGAGAGTTCTCCCTTACATCAGAATCTACAGATTTCCCCCTTACATCAGAGTCTACAGAGTTCCCCCTTACAACAGAGTTCTCAGCATTTCCAGAGCCCCCTTTACATCAGAGTTCCCCTTTACAGTACATCAGAGTCTGCAGGGTTCCAAGTGCAAGGGGGGACTCTGCAGGCCCTGATATAGGTGAGAACTCTGCGGACCCTGATGTAAAGGGGAACACTGTGGACCCCGATGTAAAGCGGAAAATCTGTGGACCCTGATTAAAGGGGAACACTGTGGACCATGATGTAAAGGTAAATGCTGTTGACCCTGATGTAAAGAGGAACTCTGTGGCTCCTGATGTAAAGGGGAACCCTGTAATCCCTGATACAAAGGGAACACAGTGGACCGTGATGTAAAAGGGAATGCTGCGGACTCTGGTCTAAAAAGGAACTCTGATGTAAGATTCCTGATCCCCCCATCAGAGTTAGCAGAGTTCCTCTTCACCTCAGAGTCTGCAAAGTTTCCCTTTGCATTGTAAGTGTGAACTCTGATGACTCTGATTTAAGGAGGAATGCTAGGAACTCTGATGTGTGTGTGTGTGTGGGGGTGGGGAGGGGGGGGGGGGTCACTGATAATCAGAAACCCCCTTATATCAGATTTTCCCTTTACACCAGAGTCTGCAGAGTGAATAAAGTAAAGGGGTTCACTGGTGTATATTTGTAGGCAGGTTGGTTAGTTAGTAATCCAGGCAGCCCAGAAGAGAAGGGGTTTGGTCTATCTCTGCATTTTCACGGGCATGTTTGGGCTCTGCCCTCCAGCCTGTGTTGATATAAAAATAGGGGGATGGCTCTGTATGGTGTGTCCATGGCCAGCGTGGGATGGAAGGGAGAGGCAAAGCCTGAAGATGTAACCACCAGCAACATCTGGAATACACATTAGGAGGCCCGCCTGAGCCATGAATTAACCACATATGGACTCTCACCAAGATATACAATGGGCAGCCTGGATCTAGATAGTCAGGAATAAACTGTTATTGCACTGTTGGACATAATTGTCCAGTGAAGTCTTTTCAACTAATTTATGCCTTGTCTGAAGTTATTCAAAGAGGTGCATCTCCATGGCGTATCTAGAGGAACAGGGCCTGTAATGCACATACGGCGTGAAGAGGAAGGTATGTAAGGCCACCACAAGGAGTTAACTCAGCTAAATAGTAGGCAAAAATAATGTAATTACTACGGGTAACCATGAACTGGTTGGAATGTAATAGCAGCCAGACGGTGGAGAGTGGTACTTGGATGACAGGTTCTCCTGGTGGCGAGGGGGTCAGTGCTTTGTTTTGCTCCCTAGAGGTCTGTTCCCCAAAAGCAATAGGGACCGAACCCCTTGTGCGGAGACCCCATGGTTCTAGCCACATGGTACAAGAAAGAAGAGAGAGTTAATTAGGTGCATGCATGAGGTCTGCACTTAGTGCATGGTGGGACCTCATTCTGTGACTTAGAGTGAGGTGGGAGAGGAAAGCTGGACTGGTGGAGCGGAACTCAAACTCAGCAGTGTCCTCCTCTAAATGCTACAATCTGGAAGACAAGGTGTGCAGCAATATGGGACAAAGTGTTTCTCAGAAGGAATCTGTATGTTGTTAAACATCTGCACAAGGTGTACGCCTCACTTCTAAGCCGGGCTTCTGCCTCAGTGTTGAATTCACATGATCGTGGCCTCGCCTGGTCCCGGGGGAGATACCCCACGTGCAGGGCGAGTAGGCACCTGGTGCCTGAAGTCTAAAGTGTAAAGGGACCATGGCTGTTAGCTAGTTTGGACTCATCCAGGCTTGCCCCAGCATATCAGGCTCATGTTCACTGCATGCTGAGTCTGGATTGGTTCCGCCTCAGTGTTGAGCTCACATGACTGTGGCCCCACCTGGTCCCGGAGGAGATACCCCCACGTGCAGGGCAAGTAGGTCCCACCCACAAACCCAGAGTAGTCAGCAGAATTCGCTCCTGACATGCACCTGAAATCTAAGGTGTAAAGGAACCATGGCTGTTAGCCAGCTAGGACTTGTCCAGGGTTGTCCCAGCATGTCTGGCTCATGATCACCACGTGCTGAGTCCGGATTGGTTCTGCCACAGTGTTGAGTTCACATGACTGTGGCCCTGCCTGGTGCTGGAGGAGATACCCCCATGTGCAGGGCGAGTAGGCCCCACACACAAGCATCTTGTAGTCAGCAGAATTCGCCCCTGACATGCACCTAAAGTCTAAAGTAGGGGTCTCCAAACTATGGCCCCCCAGCTGTTGCAGAACAACAGGTCCCATGAGGCATTGTAAAACTCTGACATTCACAGACATGACTAGGCATGCTGGCAATTGTAGTTCCTGCACAACTGGAGGGCCATAGTTTGGAGACCCCTGGTCTAAAGTGTAAAGGGACCACGGCTGTTAGCTAGTTAGGACTATTCCAGGCTTGCCCCAGCATGTCTGGCTCATGATAATTGCCACTTCTCTCCAAGAAAAAAACATCACTGACAGACTGATATTCTGCAAAAGGTACAAGGATTGGACTGCTAAGGACTGGGCTAAAGTCATTTTCTCTGATGAATCCCCTTTCTGATTGTTTGGGGCATCTGGAAAAAACCTTGTCCGGAGAAGAAAGGGTGAGCGCTACCATCAGTCCTGTGTCATGCCCAGCAAAGCATCCTGAGACCATTCATGTGTGGGATTGCTTCTCAGCTAAGGGAGTGGCTCACTCACAATTTTACCTAAGGACACAGCCATGCATAAAGAATGGTCCAAAAACATCCGGGAGCAACTTTTACCAACCATCCAAGAACAGTTTGGTGAGGAACAATGCCTTTTCCAGCATGATGGAGCGCCTTGCCATAAGGCAAAAGTGATAACTAAGCGGCTTGGGGAACACAGCATAGACATTTGGGGTCCATGCCCAGGAAACTCCCCAGACCTTAATCCCATTGAGAATTTATGGTCAATCTTCAAAAGGTGGGTAAACTAAAAAAAAAAAAAAAAAAAACCCCACAAATTCTTACAAATTCCAAGCATTGATTGTGCAAGAATGGGGGGTGATGGCCATCAGTCAGGATGTGGCCCAGAAGTTGATTGACAGCATGCCAGAGAGAGATAATTGCAGAGGTCTTAAAAAGAAGGGTCAACACTACAAAGGTTTTCCACCCACAAGCTCTTAATAATTATTATTACTATTGTTATGATTACTAGATCATGAATCAGAGATTTGTAGATGTGGGTTCTTCTAAATATGTGCCTAGGCCCACATACTGATGATTCACGGCCATCTGTATTTCCGAATTGTGACATTTTCTGCAGAAAAAGGAAATGTTAAGGTGATTAAAAATTTTTTAAAAAATCTTCTGATTCTATCTTCTGTTTTTATGAGACAATCCTAGCTTTCTTTCTGCAGTATCGGCTTGCAAAAATTATTTTATTTTCTCATAGTTGCCAACATTTAAAAAAAAAAAAAAAATTCCAGGGAAATCTTTTATTTGCTGCATGTCCAGCAAGCCATCATAGGTGGAGAATGACCTTTTAATTAGGGGCATGGTTCTACAAGAGGCATGTTGTTAACCTATTGTACTTAAAATGTTAGGATACTGTATATACAGGAACATTTATCAAAATAGGGAGGGAAACGCAAGCAGGAAGGTATTGTTCATTAGCAGTGGTGGCTGGTGCTAAACACTTTTTTTTTTTTTGGGGGGGGGGGGCGCAAACAAACCCCCCCCCAGGTCCATACTCGCTCCTCCATGGTCACGGCGCCCCGAACCCACCCACTTGTAGCACTAGTGAATCAATATTTGCTATTGTCTTCCGACTTCTCCTCCCGGCCAATCAGGACAGGAGGCGGATCGGGTTGGCCAGGAGGAGAAGCTGGAAGGCAATAGCGAATATTGATTTGCTAGTGCCAATTAGAGCCTCAGGCTCTAATCATGTCGCTTGAAAAAAAAAAAAAAAAAACCCTATAGAAACCTACGCTCCTGTTTATTAGTAAAATGATTTATTTTTATCTAGGGCCCTTGCCGCAATTCTGAAAAGGGATCTGCAGATGAGAGGGCAGTTGACAGGCGGATGGGAGGTAATATGGCAGCATATCTCTTGCTCGTCATCTGAAAAATCACAAAGAGGGGTGAAAAGGGGGATTGGGGGGGGGGGGCTAATAAGAGTGACGGAGAAGTGAAGAGGAGGAAGGGGGATGTGAAAGGGGAGACAGGGCAGTGAAGAGGGGGATAAGAGGATGAGGACAGGGGGGTAAAGAGGAGGATGGGGGGGTGAAGAGGGGTAAAGAGGAGGATGGGGGGTGAAGAGGGGTAAGGAGGGGTAAAGAGGAGGATGGGGGGGTGAAGAGGGGGATGAGGCAAGGGGGTGAAAATGGGGAAGGGGACACACAGCAGGGGTAACACTGAGAGCAGCATTACCTCTGCTCAAGTGTCTCTGATACCTGCCCACTCATGCTCACTACATGCTCATTGGCCTCTACAGCCCCACACTGGACGGTGATTGGTGTCCCATGGCTGGCCCCAAACACATTCACACTTGTCAAAGCTGACATTCCCAGGACACAGCTTATGTTACAGACATTGCGGGACAATTGCCTAAAAATTGTGACTGTCCCAGTAAATCCGGGACAGTTGGCAAGTATGTTTTCTATGTAATCTATAGACAAGAAAGACATAAAAAAAGAAAAAAAGAAATGTTTTTTTTCCTATATTGACCAGTATTAATTTTTTTATAAAAATGAGTCTAACTTTTAATTCTATACATTGTCTCATTTGACTACTATAAGTGTTATTTTACACAGAAGTGGCTGCATTTCAACAGCCGCTCCAGCTATGTAATACATAGAAATTCCCAGATGTCATTTTGACAGCGGAAAATTGCTGGTCATTTTTCTTCTCGACCTTTTGGTTAAGATCAAGTGTAGTATCTTTTCTTATCAGTTTTTGGGAACAGAACACTGGTGCTTCTATCCAAGGGAGGGAGCCAATTAGTCATTCCAAATAGAGGGTGTTGGAGGAGGGATCCTTTCTATCCAGGTTGAATCTAGCCTAGGTCGCTTGGCATGGGGGGTAGGTAGGCAGGACTCTCTCTAAATGCTAATTCCTTTCTGGTAGGGATGGGGCTGCATCTTGGGTCTGGTCAGGGTCTGGGAGGCGCAAGGAGCTCCCAGTAACGTGGCTCTATGGGTATCGTCCCACCCCTGAGTTTCAGTGGCACTCAGTTCATGTCACTTACTGCTTTTCTTGCTACAGGAATGCAGGCCTTTCCTCTCCGAAAGTTGGTCCTACTCTGTACAGTGATACAGACCTTTCCTTTTTGGTGGTTGGTCCTATTCTGTACAGAGATGCACACCTTTCCTCTTTAAACGATGGTCCTACTCTGTACAGGGGTGCAAAACCTCTTTGAAGGTTGCTCCTATGCTGTACAAGGATGCAGGCCCTTCCTCTTCGTAGGTCAGTCCTATCTCTGTACAGGGATGCAGGCCCTTCCTCTTCGTAGGTTGGTCTTATCTCTGTACAGGGATGCAGGCCCTTCCTCTTCCGAGGTTGCTTCTATCCTGTACAGGGATGCAGGCCCTTCCTTATTTCAGGTTGGTCCTATTCTATACAGGGATGAAGGCCCTTCCTCTTGGGAGGTTGCTCCTATTCTGTACAGGAATGCAGGGCCTTACTCTTCGGAGTTTGGTCCTATTCTGTGCAGGGTTACAGGCCTTCCTCTTCTGAAGTTCCTCCTATTCTGTACAGGGATGTAGGCCTTTCCTCTTCAGAAATTGCTTCTATACGGTACAGTGATGCAGGCCCTTCCTCTTTGGAGGTTGCTCCTATTCTGCACAGGGATGTGCGTCCTTCCACTTTAAAGGCTGCTCCTATTCTGTACAGGAATGCAGGCCCTTCTACTTTGAAGGTTTGTCCTATTCTGTACAGAGATGCAGGCCTTTCCTCTTTGGAGGTTGGTCCTACTCTGTACAAGGATGCAGGCCCTTCCTCCTCGGAGGTTGCATTGATTCTCTACCCTCATGCACATTTTTCATGTGATGTGACTTCACAGCTCAATGTTTTTATCCACAGGCACTGCATCATCAATCTCTGTAAATGAATATTGCTGGAAATAGCAATGGGGTAAGAGGAGCTGAAGATACAGTGTGTCCCAGAAACTGTATATTTTTTAGGACATATCTTCTATGTTTAAAATCCTCAAATGATAAAGTGTATCTCTAGGCAAAACCCCTAAATTTTACTTTTGGATGGAGTGAGTAAGGGTTATGCCCTCTATTGAGTTTTTCTTGCTGACTATGTCCCCAGTTGGCGAGCTTCACCCCCATATTTTGTTCTGGTTAAAGAAAACTAAGGGGAATTTAAGAGTTGAGTTGTCCCCAGAATAACAGATGAGGTGACATCTGTTCTGGGGACAAATGACTAAAGTTGGCTATACTCAGTTAGATTATCATTCCAACGTTCATAGAAAAATTGCTCATCAGAACATTTTTGCCATTGAGTCAACTAATTTCTCTCAAAATCCCTTAAAATTTTCTCCACACCAGATATTTGAATGGATCCCAGATAGTGTATATTTAACAGCTAAAGCAGAAGTCGGGGGTAGAACTATCGAAGATTAAACCGGCTCCCATCCCCCTTCTAACAACTATTCTAACAACCCTATAGAAGGAAGATGCTTATACTTACCTATCCTCAGGACTCTTCGGTCCGGTCACGTGATTGGCTTCCAGCGATATCTTTAGGGGAGAGGAGACGGTGGCGACAACAGGTGGAATGCCTTGGCCATAAGGTCACCTACAGGCTTACTATGGGACATCCATTGTTGGCTGTCCTTCCTCTCTCCTTAGGTCCGCTGCTGGAAGCTGGACCAGAGCACCCTGAGAATAGGTAAGTGTAAGCATATTCCTTCTACAAGGTAGTTGGTGTAGGTGTTAAAAGGGAGATGGGAGCAGTTTTAGGCAGGGCCGTCCTAATAGCATTATGGGCCCCTGGGCAAAGTAATGCTCTGGGGCCCCTACAATGGAGACAGCGCAGGTAAACAGACATCAAGTAGGTAGGAGGCAGACAAGCGGAGCTTCCCCTTTTGGGTGGCGCTCTGCATTAAGTACATGAACAATCATTCTGTACAGCAAAGAAACAGTGGGAAAATACTACATACATAAAGTAACAAAGCTGTCCTGTGCATATAATATGTCTGCTAGAATGATGCCTCCTCAGCACTCTGGCCCCTCTACACCCCAGATATCCCCCCAGCACTCTGACCCCTCTACACCCCAGATATCCCCCCAGCACTCTGACCCCTCTACACCCCAGATATCCCCCCAGCACTATGATCCCTCTACACCCCAGATATACCCCCAGCACTCTGACCCCTCTACATCCCAGATATTCCCCCAGCACTCTGACCCCTCTACACCCCAGATATCTCCCCAGCACTCTGACCCCTCTACACCCCAGATATACCCCCAGCACTCTGACCCCTCTACATCCCAGATATCCCCCCAGCAATCCCCTGTACACCCCAGATATCCCCTCGGCACTCTGACCCCTCTACACCCCATTGTTATGGTTAGTGATAATATTTGCAATAGGGTTAGAGTTTGGATTATTGTAACGGTTGATGTTAAGGTTACAGTCATGGCCAAAAAGTACCCAGAAATGGTTTAAGACAAAGTGCTGGAGAGTGCTGAACTGGCCAGCAATGAGTCCAGATCTAAATCCCATAGAGCTCCTGTGGAGAGATTTGGAAAAGGAACCTTTCCAATCTGGGAGACCTAGAGCAGTTGGCGAAAGAAGAGTGGTTCCAAATTCCAGTAGAGGGGTGTAAAAAACTCATTGATGGTTACAGGAAGCCATTGATTTCAGTTATTTTTTCCAAGTTGTGTGCTACCAAACATTAAATTGAGGGTGCCGGTAATTTTGTCCAATCCATTTTTGGAGTTTTGTGTGAAACGTGAAAGATTTGGCTTTTTGTTTCTCCACTTTTTTGTGTCATACCAACACAAACCAAAGAAATAAACATAAGAATGCCGAAATATTTGCAATTATAACAATTTTCTGGGCGAAGTGGTGCATTATCTGACAGAAATGCAGGGGTGCCAATATTTTTGGCCGTGACTCAGTGACGGCCCACTGAGTCACTATTGTCAAACTGATTCTGCCTCCTGGACAAACAGGAAGCGGGTCGTAAGACCCGTTTCCCAAGTGGCCGAAAGAAGAAGCTACCCTATTGGCCGAGGGAGGAGGAGGGAGAAGAGGCACGGCGAGTACACTGCTGTGATGCCAAGGAGGAGAGGCATGGCGAGGATACCGCGGGGAGACGCAGGGGCACTTGGCCGCCCAGACGGAAGCACTGTCAGGGGTAAGTGTTGTGGGTAACTGACAAGGGGGCTGGGGGTAGTGGCTGTGCACTGTTTGTCACCCCCCAAAAAAACAATATACCACCGGCCGCCACTGCCATAACTGTACGATAAGGATTAGGCTCCTCTGCTCCTCCATATCTAACATCGAGTTTCTAGCTATCGAGGAGACATTTTTAGCACAAGCTCAGATGCAGGATAGTTAAAAAAAAAACTTCTGTAACCCCCGACAGCCACTTAAAGCCAATAGCACCCTAAGAAACCATCTTCATTTCCCCTCTCCAAGTGACTACAATACATTTCACCAAAAAGTTCAGATTTTTTTAGGAGGTTCTGTGAAGCGAAAAACGTAATCTTCATCCCTAGTTCCAATCTATACAAGGAAAGAAATCTCTAGAAACACCGACACACTGTTATGCTGCGTACACACGGTCGGACTTTCGGACGGAAAATGTGCGATGGGAGCTTGTTGTCGGAAATTCCGACCGTGTGTGGGCTCCATCTGACTTTTTCCATCGGAATTTCCGACACACAAAGTTTGAGAGCTGGATCTAAAATTTTCCGACAACAAAATCCGTTCACGTAAATTCCGATTGTGTGTAGACAATTCCGACGCACAAAGTTCCACGCATGCTCAGAATCAAGCAGAAGAGCAGCACTGGCTATTTAACTTCATTTTTCTCGGCTCATCGTACGTGTTGTACGTCACCGCTTTCTTGACGTTCAGAATTTCTAACCAACTTTGTGTGACCGTGTGTATGCATGACAAGTTTGAGGCAACATCTGTCGGAAAAAGTCCGATGGATTTTGTTGTCGGAATGTGTGATCGTGTGTACAGGGCATTAGGTTTACCCTAGAAGGGCGGCAGAAATAAAAGGCTGCCTGACATTGTAAAATCCTTATCTCACGTGACAGTGAGTAAAAGCGTGTTCATTTTCCTGCCCGCTTGAAACTTAACGGTATTAAGAGGTTTTGCAATAGAAACTTTCAGTTTCATAATGACTCAACACAAAGAAAGTGAAAGGGCTGGGAGGTATATAACCCGAGAGATCAGACATTCCACAGACACAATGACACAGAGCACTGACAGAGGTAAGACTTCTATACAGAGCTGTCCGTTCATAGAGGATCCTGCATCATATCATGGGAATTAGCTTAACTAGTTGCTCATGTCTGGGGGGGGCAGCTGAGGTTGAGGGGTGACAATTGTTGGAGGGATCCCATCCTGTATGCGTGTTACTTTGTATCTGTGTCAGACATTTGTTGGGTGACAATTGTTGGAGGTATCCCATGCTATATAATTGTTACTTTGTATCTGTGTTGGGAGGTTTGTTGGGTGACCCTCGTTGGAGACATTTCATGCTGTTTGGGTGTGTTGGAAAGTTTGATGGGTGACCCTCGTTAGCAGGGCCGTCTTTATTATTGACTGGACCCTGAGCAAACATTTTCTTGGGCCCCCTCTATCATGCAATTTTACTCTCCACCTGCTCTGAGACATACAATAAATAGCAGCTAGACTCAAAATCAGTTTACTGAATCAGATCAGGCTAGCGATTGCGATTGGTTGCTAGAGGTTACACTGTATCCTTACTGCTCACTGACTGGCTGCTAGAGGTTACAGCACACATTATGGCTCACTGTCTATTTTCTAGAGGTTACAGCACATGACTTCTGCTTGTTGATTGGTTGCTAGAGATTACTGTACACCAATACTGCTCACTTATTGATTGTTAGAGGTTACTAGACATCTATACCACTCATTAAGTGGTTGCTAGAAGAACAAGACGTGTTCCAGAGGAGCTCCGCCGATCCTGTTCGAATCCGCAGCCATCCTGCCATAAAGCACGCCTGTTGAGCCTCCAACTGCTCCCTACCTACCGCCAGGCAACACCTGCAACGGGCCCAGTGGATATTGTGGAGCCCGGCCGAACGTTAGCATCTCTGCAGGCCCGCGGCTGGTTCCACACTCCAGACGCGATCCGCCATCTTGAGGCCTGCAAAGCCTCCGACATCCCCGGGCTCGGGTGCCGTGATCCGCGGGAGGAGAGCCGCCGCACTCCACACGTCAGTGCTAGCCATCCGTAGGAGGAAGCAGGACTGTGAGGGGGCACGGAAGAGCGCCGGAGGAACCACAGAGGCCGAATGCGAGCACCCGCGGCTGGCCGCCATCTTGCGGCCTACAGGACTGGCTACATCCTCCACACTAAAGTACCGGCCCTTGGGGTGTGGATTCCGGCTGCAGATCCGAACGGCCGTGCCTGAGCGGATCGCTGCCCAAACCTATAGTTTACCCCATCCAGTAGTGGAGGGCATCTGGGCATGAGAAGAGGCAGGTCCGGCTCCGGGAAAACAGGTGGACATACCACTAAAGCATCCTAACAGCGGAGGCCACAGGCCCCGGTGGGCCCGACCAGCTGCACGCATATGGCATCTCAGACCATCCCCACAGACCCGGGATCGGAAGAGGATCGCTTCCAGGCTCTTATGCTGGCGATCTCTGGCTGTCAGAACACCTTAACGGCCAAAATTGACACCCTGCAAATGGACTTTGGGCTAATGCACAGGGATATGGACAAGATGCGGGATCTCATGCACGAGGCGGAGCGGCGTATTGGTGACTCAGAGGACGCCGTTCGGGACAACCGGGCCTCTATCCATACCCTACAAGCCAAGGTAAAGATTCTTGAGTCGCGTGCTGAGGACAGTGAGAATCGCAGCCGCAGGAACAATTTAAGGCTGGTGAGCCTGCCGGAGGGCTCTGAAGGTCAGGACCCTACGGCTTTTACGGAGACCTTGCTTCGCACCTTACTTCCACAGGTCCGATTCTCCCCACACTTTGTGGTGGAACGAGCCCACAGGATGCCGCCTGTGCGGGGCCCACCTGGGACCCCCACCCCCCCCCCCCACCCCCGTGTACCTTCATATTTTGGCTGCTAAACTTCCGTGACAGGGACATTGCCCTCAGGGAGGTTAGGAAGATCCAGGAGCTTCGTTTTGAAAGAAACATTAAGATTATGATGTTTCCAGACCACTCCATCGACACCCAGCGACTCCGTAGAACCTTCGACCATGTCAAGGCACAGCTCCGTCTGAAAGGCCTAAAGTACAACATGTTGTTCCCAGCTCGCCTTCATGGTAGAAATTGTGTTGCTCCCTCTGGATCGGTCTGACGGTTGGTTCCCCTTCAATTATTTACACCCTGAGCTGACATGACCACTGTAAGACTCATTTCATGGAATGTCCGGGGTTTAAATGATAAGATCAAGTGCTCCCTGGTGATGGCCTACTTGAAAAAATACACGCCACATATTTGCATACTGCAAGAGACGCATTTGGTGGGCCGTAGAATCCTCTCCCTTAAAAAACCCTGGGTAGGGCACTACCATCATTCCACCTATTCGGAATATGCCCGTGGGGTAAGCGTCTTAATATATAAGATGCTATCCTACACCCTTCTCAACGTTAAGACTGATCCGGAGGGTAGATATGTACTGTTGCATGCTATGATTGACAATATTGAAATATCCGGGATGCTGGAACTGGCGAGGTGAACTTCAGCTGGCAGAACCTCCAAAGGTCATTCAGTGGGTCCTCCAAGTGGAGATTCCAGGTGCAGAGCCTCAAAGCCACAGCCTGACACAGATTGCCCAGAAAGGATATTGATCTCGTCCAAGTATATGTAAAATAAAAATTACAGCTTCCGCATAGTGCAGGTAAAAACAGGGGGATTTTTATTGCTATTTATTTTTATGCTGCCCTTGTTTTTATTACTTTTGTGATCACCATTTTATTTGTACGGCTTTTTAGCAATAAAAATCCCCGTTTTTACCTGCACTATATGGAAGCTGTAATTTTTATTTTACATATACTTGGACGAGATCAATATCCTTTCTGGGCGATCTGTGTCAGGCTGTGGCTTTGAGGCTCTGCACCTGGAATCTCCACTTGGAGGACCCACTGAACGATCCTTTGGAGGTTCTGCCAGCTGAAATTCACCTTGCCAGTTCCAGCATCCCGGATTTCCCTTCCTCAGCCCGATGGGGCTTATTGCCTTACCGACTCCATGTCGCTGACAGGGGAGTCCACCTTATCCGGTAAGAGTACCCATCTTCTTCCACTCATTTGATGTTGAGCACCATTGATGCCGTTTCATTCCCACGGATCTACATCACGTATACCAGTCCTTTTCGGACTTCAACCATCCACTTCTGTTTTTCCTTCAGTGTGTTGACACGAGTGGACAGTTTATCTACACATCTTTTTTATTTTTCATATTTGGACTATATGATTTATTCATTTATCACATTATTTGCCACCAAGACCACACTCATGGACTTGACTTATGGTTTTCTTCGCTTGATTTTTTTCTAGCGCTGCATTTTTCACCTTTATTTTATTGTTTTTGTCCCAACGTATGCTGCTGCTGACCCATTTTGTTTGATTTATAGAGCGCAGTGTTTTTTATATATTTTCTTGTGTTTGGAAGTTTGTTGGGTGACCCTCGTTGGAAACATTCCATGCTGTTTGGGTGTGTTGGGAAGTTTGATGGGTGACTCTCCTTGGAGACATTCCATGCTATATAAATGCTACATTGTATCTGTTATGCCGCGTACACACGGTCGGACTTTTCGTCTACAAAAGTCCGACAGCCTGTCCGACAGACTTCCGGCGGACTTTCGGCGGACTTGCAGCAGACTTTCTAACGAACGGACTTGCCTACACACGACCACACAAAAGTCCGACGGATTCGTACGTGATGACGTACACCGGACTAAAATAAGGAAGTTCATAGCCAGTAGCCAATAGCTGCCCTAGCATGGGTTTTTGTCCGTCGGACTAGCACACAGACGAGCGGATTTCGGGGTCCGTCGTAGTTACGACGTAAAGATTTGAAGCATGTTTCAAATCTAAAGTCCGTCGGATTTGAGGCTGAAAAAGTCTGCTGAAAGTCCGGAGAAGCCCACACACGATCGGATTACCAGCCAGCTTTAGTCCGTCGGCGTCCGTTGGACTTTTGTAGACGAAAAGTCCGACCGTGTGTACGCGGCATTAGGGAGTTTGTTGGATGACCCTCGTTGGAGACATTCAATGCTGTATAAGTGTTACATTGTATCTATGCTGGGTAGTTTGTTGGGTGACTCCCGTTGGAGGCATTCCGTGCTTTGTTGGGAATACTCTTATTAGGCCCTTATAGCCTAATTAATACCTGATCACTCAGTAGCAAAAGACCTCTCTCCGATGCTTATGACATTGATTCCACAACACTTCCAGTGAGGCTGGCTACAGAGGGTGGGGGGTCATCTAATGCTGTGATGATAAAATTCGGGAGTGATTCGATCTGATCAGATCATGCAGTACTGACACCAGTGAGGTCAACTTTGTATCTCAATTTCTTTCAGGTCGGTGGAACTTATTCTCAGTACTCATCGGTGGACTCTTCATCACCATGACCGGTAAGAAGTACGAGTCTAAATCCATAGAAAACCTCAATCCATGTATTTCTCTCTTCTATAATTTATAGATTTTTATACAATCTTTTTATTTTTAAAGTTTAACGATACATTGTTACTCCATCTGTTATATAAAACGAATTGTATTATTATTACGGTTAGTTTGGTTGCTGCAATATGATTTGTGTGTGTGGGTCGGAATCACTGTATACTGCATATATATCAGATCTCTGATCCCTCTCTGGATTTTTCTAGTTGCAGTTAGAGTTCCTCCAAAGATCCTCCACCCCACAGATGGCACAATCCGCACAATAGAAGGTAAATCTTTCATTTCAAAAGCTTAATGTGCTTATATTTGACCTTCCCTGGTTCTTCCCTCCACCCTCATCAGCATGCTAACTACATCTGATATATACCTTATTTTAGACCCGGTGATGTCATCACTGGGTCTCTGTGCTTCTCTATCTAATGCAGGCAGATCATGGTTGGTGGAAGGGGCCAGCAGGGTGCTGTACATAGCTTCCTGAAAACATTGCAGCACCCTGCCTCAGTACTCCTCTCAAGAGTCCTCAGTCCTGATGCAAGCAGTGGCCTGGCTCTTGGGAGGAGTTATGCAATTATCAAAATATCTTAATGGGTAGTTGTCAGTCTGAAGGAGCGGGCAGGCTATCCTAAGCAGACTGTGTTGGCATGTAGACCTTTCTAGGTAATCCCTGAGCTGGAAATAAGTGGAGTCCATCATTGGTATCAGTGTGAAGAATAGTGCCCCATCATTGGTATCAGTGGAAGGAATAGTGCCCCATCATTGGTATCAGTGGGGAGGAATAGTGCCCCATCATTGGTATCAGTGGGGAGGAATAGTGCCTCATCATTGGTATCAAAGGGGAGAAATAGTGCCCCATCATTGGTGTCAGTGGGAGGAATAGTGCCCCATAATTGATGTCAGTGGGAAGAATAGTGCCCCATCATTGGTATCAGTGGAAGGAATACTGCCCCATCATTGGTATCAGTGGGAGGAAAAGGACCCCATCATTGGTGTGAGTGGGAGGAATAGTGCCCCATCATTGGTGTCAGTGGGAGAAATAGTGCCCCATCATTGGTGTCAGTGGGAGAAATAGTGCCCCATCATTGGTGTCAGTGCTAGTGATAATGCCCCATCATTGGTATCAGTGGGAGGAATAGTGCCCCATCATTGGGAGGAATAGTGCCCCATCATTGGTATCAGTGGGAGGAATAGTGCCCCATCATTGGTATCTGTGGGGAGGAATAGTGCCCCTTCATCGGTGTCAGTGGGAGGAATAGTGCCCCATCATCGGTATCAGTGGGGAGGAATAGTGCCCCATCATTGGTATCAGTGGGGAGGAATAGTGCCCCATCATTGGTATCAGTGGGGAGGAATAGTGCCCCATTATTGGTATCAATGGGGAGGAATAGTGCACCCACCATTGGTATCAGTGGGGAGGAATAGTGCCCATCATTGGTGTCAGTGGGAGGAATAGTGCCCCATCATTGGTATCAGTGGGAGGAATAGTGCCCCATCATTGGTATCAGTGGGGAGGAATAGTGCCCCATCATTGGTATCAGTGGGGAGGAATAGTGCCCTATCATTGGTATCAGTGGGAGGAATAGTGCCCCATCATTTGTATCAGTGGGGAGGAATAGTGCACCCACCATTGGTATCAGTGGGGAGGAAAAGTGCCCCATCATTGGTATCAGTGGGAGGAATAGTGCCCTATCATTGGGAGGAATAGTGCCCCATCATTGGTATCAGTGGGTAGGAATAGTGCCCCATCATTGGTATCAGTGGGGAGGAATAGTGCCCCATCATTGGTATCAGTGGGGAGGAATAGTGCCCCTTCATTGGTATCAGTGGGGAGGAATAGTGCCCCATCATTGGTATCAGTGGGAGGAATAGTGCCCTATCATTGGTATCAGTGGGAGGAATAGTGCCCCATCATTGGTATCAGTGGGAGGAATAGTGCCCCATCATTGGTATCAGTGGGAGGAATAGTGCCCCATCATTGGTATCTGTGGGCAGGAATAGTGCTCCTTCATCGGTGTCAGTGGGAGGAATAGTGCCCCATCATCGGTATCAGTGGGAGGAATAGTGCCCCATCATTGGTGTCAGTGGGAGGAATAATGCCCCATCATTGGTATCAGTGGGAGGAATAGTGCCCCATCATTGGTGTCGTCAGTGGCAGGAATAGTGCCCCATCATTGGTGTCAGTGGGAAGAATAGGGCCCAATCATTTGTGTCACTGAGAGGAATAATGCCCCATCATTGGTATCAGTGAGAGGATAGTGCCCCATCATTGGTGTCAGTGGGAGGAATAGTGCCCCGTCATTGGTATCAGTGGGGAGGAATAGTGCCCCATCATTGGTATCAGTGGGGAGGAATAGTGCCCCATTATTGGTATCAGTGGGAGGAATAGAGCCCCATCATTGGTATCAGTGGGGAGGAATAGTGCCCCATCATTGGTATCAGTGGGAGGAATAGTGCCCCATCATTGGTATCAGTGGGAGGAATAGTGCCCCATCATTGGTATCAGTGGGAGGAATAGTGCCTCATCATTGGTATCAGTGGGAGGAATAGTGCCCCATCATTGGTATCAGTGGGGAGGAATAGTGTCCCATCATTGGTGTCAGTGGGAGGAATAGAGCCCCATCATTGGTATCAGTGGGGAGGAATAGTGCCCCATCATTGGTATCAGTGGGAGGAATAGTGCCCCATCATTGGTATCAGTGGGAGGAATAGTGCCCCATCATTGGTGTCAGTGGGAGGAATAATGCCCCATCATTGGTATCAGTGGGAGGAATAGTGCCCCATCATTGGTGTCAGTGGGAGGAATAGTGCTCCATCATTGGTGTCAGTGGGAGGAATAGTGCCCCATCATTGGTGTCAGTGGGAAGAATAGGGCCCAATCATTTGTGTCACTGAGAGGAATAATGCCCCATCATTGGTATCAGTGAGAGGAATAGTGCCCCATCATTGGTGTCATTGGGAGGAATAGTGCCCCATCATTGGTATCAGTGGGGAGGAATAGTGCCCCATCATTGGTATCAGTGGGGAGGAATAGTGCACCCATCATTGGTGTCAGTGGGAGGAATAGTGCCCCATCATTGGTATCAGTGGGAGGAATAGTGCCCCATCATTGGTATCAGTGGGAAGGAATAGTGCCCCATCATTGGTATCAGTGGGGAGGAATAGTGCCCCATCATTGGTATCAGTGGGGAGGAATAGTGCACCCACCATTGGTATCAGTGGGAGGAATAGTGTCCTTTAATTGGGAGGAATAGTGCCCCATCATTGGTATCAGTGGGGAGGAATAGTGCCCCATCATTGGTATCAGTGGGGAGGAATAGTGCCCCATCATTGGTATCAGTGGGGAGGAATAGTGCCCCATCATTGGTATCAGTGGGAGGAATAGTGCCCCATCATTGGTATCAGTGGGAGGAATAGTGCCCTATCATTGGTATCAGTGGGAAGGAATAGTGCCCCATCATTGGTATCAGTGGGGAGGAATAGTGCCCCATCATTGGTATCAGTGGGAGGAATAGTGCCCTATCATTGGTGTCAGTGGGAGGAATAGTGCCCCATCATTGTTATCAGTGGGAGGAATAGTACCCCATCATTGGTATCAGTGGGGAGGAATAGTGCCCCATCATTGGTATCAGTGGGAGGAATAGTGCCCTATCATTGGTGTCAGTGGGAGGAATAGTGCCCTATCATTGGTGTCAGTGGGAGGAATAGTGCCCATCATTGTTATCAGTGGGAGGAATAGTGCCCCATCATTGGTGTCAGTGGGAGGAATAGTGCCCTATCATTGGTATCAGTGGGAGGAATAGTGCCCTATCATTGGTGTCAGTGGGAGGAATAGTGCCCATCATTGTTATCAGTGGGAGGAATAGTGCCCATCATTGGTATCATTGGGGAGGAATAGTGCCCATCATTGGTATCATTGGGGAGGAATAGTGCCCAAAGGGCCGCATATGGCCCTGTGGCCGCAGTTTTTGAGACCACCGCTTTAGATCATGTTATGTTCTTTATCCCCTTCCCTAGCATAAGGAGTTATTATTCCATGTAATGTTCCTTTAAATTTGCTCAAACTTTGGACAATTCAAGGAAGAGTCAATTCCCTAGCACAACTTGACCATATCGGGGTGGCAGAACTGCCAAGAGTAAAATAGAATTGAAGTGGTGGTCTGTATGTGTTTATGTGTTAAAAGAAAGATTATCAGTCTGAGTTCTGATTGGTTGTCATCTTTTCCACCCATGACCAGGTGACAGCTGTAGAATAAATTGCACGGCACGCACAATGTTTCCAAAATTCTACATAGTCTACTGGTTGGTCAATGACACCTTCATTGAAGACACATTCCTGGATGGACGGGTGAAGGAGGAGGAGGATAGGTGAGGACCGGCTCCTTTTCTGTAAAGCACAATCAGCACGTTCTAATGTTATGTACTCACCTTGTATCATTTCACCTGTATGTACATTCTTCTGCCTGGTAGTGGCTGGCCCAGCATTGTCTCCAAAGGTAATATGGAGGCTTCCATTGCTGGTCTCCTTCTGATAATGCTAGTTTCTTGGCTGTCTCCAGCCTTAGTACTTCCAGCATCCATGATCCTGAACAAACATGCGGCTTGTTCCAGCTCTGTGACTCCCATTTGAATCAGGATGGCAACTAGGCAAATGCCATTTTTAACAGAAGAGAACAGCAATGGTAGCATATACATTATATTACCAAAAGTTTTGGGACACCTGCCTTTACACGCACATGAACTTTAATGGCATCCCAGTCTTATAGGGCGTACACACGGTCGGACTTTGTTCGGACATTCCGACAACAAAATCCTAGGATTTTTTCCGACGGATGTTGGCTCAAACTTGTTTTGTCTACACACGGTCGCACAAAGTTGTCGGAAAACCCGATCGTTCTAAACGCGGTGACGTAAAGCACGTACGTCGGGACTATAAACGGGGCAGTGGCCAATAGCTTTCATCTCTTTATTTATTCTGAGCATGCGTGGCACTTTGTCCGTCGGATTTGTGTACACACGATCGGAATTTCCGACAACGGATTTTGTTGTCGGAAAATTTTATCTCCTGCTCTCCAACAATTGTGTGTCGGAAAATCTGATGGAAAATGTCCGATGGAGCCCACACACGGTCGGAATTTCCGACAACACACTCCGATCGGACATTTTCCATCGGAAAATCCGACCGTGTGTATGGGGCATTAGTCCGTAAGGTTCAATATTGACTTGGCCCACCTTTTGCAGCTATAACAGCTTCAACTCTTCTGGGAAGGCTGTCCACAAGGTTTAGGAGTGTGTCTATGGGAATGTTTGACCATTCTTCCAGAAGCGCATTTGTAAGGTCAGGCACTGATGTTGGACGAGAAGGCCTGGCTCGCAGTCTCCACTCTACTTTATCCCAAAGGTGTTCTATCAGGTTGAGGTCAGGACTCTATGCAGGCCAGTCAAGTTGCTCCACCCCAAACTCACTCATCCATGTCTTTATGGACCTTGTTTTGTGCACTGGTGCGCAGTCATGTTGGAACAGGTAGGGGCCGTCCCCAAACTGTTTCCACAGAGTTTGGAGCATGAAATTGTCCAAAATGTCTTGGTATTCTGATGCTTTAAGAGTTCCCTTCACTGGAACTAAGGAGCCAAGCCCAACCCCACACCATAATCCCCCTCCACCAAATGATTTGGATCAGTGCACAAAGCAAGGTCCATAAAGACATGGATGAGCGTGTTTGGGGTGGAGGAACTTGACTGGCCTGCATAGAGTCCTGACCTCAACCCAATAGAACACCTTTTGGGATGAATTAGAGCGGAGACTGCGAGCCAGGCCTTCTTGTCCAACATCAGTGCCTGACCTCACAAATGCGCTTCCAGACAAATGGTCAAACATTCCCATAGACACACTCTTAAACCTTGTGGACAGCCTTCCCAGAAGAGTTGAAGCTGTTATAGCTGCAAAGGGCGGAGCCAACTCAATATTGAACCCTACGGACTAAGACTGGGATGCCATTAAAGTTCACGTGTGTGTGTAAAGGCAGGCGTCCCAATACTTTTGGTAATATAGTGTACACTGAATTTTTAAAAGTTTACTTTAATGTTGTGTATGTATTGAGAGAAGATGAGTTTGTTCATGGTGCTCAGACCACCTACAAAGGAACAGTTCATCTGAATTTACTTCAGCATTTGATTTTGGGAGAGTGTGTGTGGTAAATTCCACCATGGCAACGTTAGGAGATTAGGCTGTAGAAGAGTTAGGTGGACTTGGAGTAGTTTCCCTGGAGAAGATGTGGCTCCAGTTTCCCTTTAGTGCTCACACATCTGAAGACCTAGGAGTTTGGTCATGTTGTATCTGCTGAATGAACAACAAAGGTCACCTGGCCAGCACTGGGAGGAGCATAGGGCAGCATTTTCTCCAGGTATGGTATTTGTTATAAGAATTGAAAAGTTGTTTGAAGCCCTTCTATTACTCTGTTAATCCACCTCAACTAGACTGTTGGAATATGGCAAAGTACAGTAGGGGGGAGGGGTTTGAAGACATTATCTGATTGGCTCCATTTTCTTGCAGCATCATTAATCATGGCACATCATATGAGGTGACCAAGGCTCTTGTGTTCACATCCACCCAACCTGATGACTTCACACGGACTTTCACATGCATCATACAGGACCCGGCCGGGGTGGACACCAAGAACATCACACTCACACCAAAAGCTGAGGAGACGTCTACTCAAAAGCCAAAAGACCAGAAAAAGCACAATAGAAAAGACAGGTCCAAAAGGAACAAAAAGCAAAAACAACAAGAAGCAGGAAAATTAATGTACTAGGATTTTCAATCACCAAATGCCTATGACTCAGAGGCCACCAAAACACCGCTGAGGAACCACCACTCTGCTCTGTGAGATTTGGAATTTGGTCCTTCTTTGGAGTACACATTCGCGTTCTCTGAGTCCTTTAAGATTCAGATTAGTCAGTAGTAGTTCAGTAACTGGACTGTAATATGGACACAAGTGATAAAACATTACAAGTCTTCAGTCGTTCTTCCGTGGTAACTTCTATGGAGTTCCGGATTATCAATCATGGAAAGAACGTTGGACAAGTGTGTTTAGTAGCCCCTATTATACGGGACAAATATTGTATAGAAAAAAAAGGTTTGGCCCTCACACTTCAACCTCAAATATACATCATATCCAGTGTCTGACTACATAAAATACCCACTTGCCGACCGCACTACGTATATATACATTGCAATTTGCAAGCTGTTTACCTGGGTTATAGTTGAAGCTATCAGCCATAACCCTGGTATTTTTTTTTTGTTTTTCAACCAGCGATTGTCTTTCTCATCAAAGTGGTCCAAGCGGTTCATTAGCTGTTGGAACGCTTTCAAAAGCAGCGGAAGGGGATGTCCCCCCCCCCTCCTGATGCTCGATAGTGTTTCTTGGGCTTACAGTTTTTACCGGCGTTTTTATCTGTCAGTGCGGCCAGCTGGTGACAGAGGCAGAGACCTAGATAATCTTTGATTGCCTCTATGGCCTTGGAGGACCGCAGCAATGCCATGGCCTCACTTCCAGTCTAGGGAAGTAAACAATTTTTTTTTCCCTCTAAAGCAAAAGATCAATTTTTTTTCCATCTTTTGCTTTTAAAGGTAAAAGAAAGGTTTACATTTTATGCACTTACATTTACCGGTGGCCAGTACCTCAGGACCACCAGTATACACAGCCTGTTCGTACTGATGCCGCTCCGCTTACTGGAGCCGGCATGCATTGCAAAACCCCGAAACTAGATGTGACGTCATAACGCAAATGCATAGATTTTAGACCTTTTGTGAATTATTTTACTTACACGATGAGAGTATTTCTATTTTGGTGCTGAGTATCATTATCTGGAAAAAAGCTGAGGGATGCGATCCTTTGGAGGGGACATTTGGTTTGTGTACAGCAGATGTCTCCAAACTTTCCAAACTAAGGACCAGTTTACTGTCTTTCGGGCTTTAGGATTGGGGCTAGAAAATTCCCCAATGTCATTGATTTTAGTGGGAGAAATGGTGCCTCATTGTTGGTCAGTGGGAGAAATAGTGCCCCATTTTTGGATAGTGGGAGAAATGGTGCCCTGTTGTTGGTCAGTGGGAGAAATGGTGCCCCGTTGTTGGTCAGCGGGAGAAATGGTGTTCCATTGTAAGAAATAGTGTCCCAAGGGCCAAATAAAGGGAGGCAATGGGCTACACGCGAACCCCCCCCTGGACCACAGTTTGGAGACCACAGGTCTACAGGATCAGATGGAGGCTCACCCTGGTCTACAATAAAGCTCTAGATGACCATCTTAACCAAGGGATCACATTTATAGTGGTGAGTGCATTGGTGGGTCACACATGGTGGAGCTCAGGAAGTGGTGGCTTATCAAAAAGTAGCAGGAAGAAAGCACAAAGCACTTTATTCACATTGGTTATGTGGGACATTTTTTTTCTCATACATTGTGTTTTTTTTTTTCCATTAATCTATTTTATGTAGTCAGACACTGGATGTGATGTGTTTTGTGTTTTTGAGTTTGAAGTGTTAGCGCCAAACCTTTTTCTTCATTACAATTCTAAGGCTAAAGTGTGGTTACACTTAAAGGGGCAGTTACACTATATTCAAATTTAAATTTGCAACACTTTGCACATACTAAATGTTCACAGGACTTGGTGTAGGAAGTAGGAATCTGCTATTTATGACTTGGAATGAATATTGTACTGTATAAGGACTAGAACTTTACTCATGGATCATATTTTATCTTTTTTAATCAATATAAAGTGACTGAAATCTCATTGGTGTTGTCCATCTTCTAATAATGGAAACAATGTTTACTCCATATTACCCTCTGACCATCTTCCATAGATTGCTCACAGGCTCTGGCCATCTCCTGTACTAAACAAATAGGCCCTGACCATCTTCAGAAGTATGTTTAAAGTCTATGGTAACCTCTAGCATGCTGATAGTCTCTGACCATATCCTGTAGTATGTCTGCAGTCTCTGACCATATCCTATACTATGTCTGCAGTCTCTGATCATCTTCTGTACTATGTCTGCAGTCTCTGATCATCTCCTGTACTATGTTTGTAGTCTCTGATCATCTCCTGTACTATGTTTGCAGTCTCTGACCATCTCCTGTACTATGTCTGCAGTCTCTGACCGTCTCCTGTACTGTCTGCAGTCTCTGACCATCTCCTGTACTATGTCTGCAGTCTCTGATCATCTCCTGTACTATGTCTGCAGTCTCTGATCATCTCCTGTACTATGTTTGTAGTCTCTGATCAACTCCTGTAGTATGTCTGCAGTCTCTGACCGTCTCCTGTAGAATGTCTGAAGTCTCTGACCATCTCCTATAGCATGTCTGCAGTCTCTGACCATCTCCTGTACTATGTCTGGTCAGTCTCTGACTATCTCCTGTACTATGTCTGCAGTCTCTGATCATCTCCTGCACTGTGTCTGCAGTCTCTGATCATCTCCTGTAGTATGTCTGCAGTCTCTGATCATCTCCTGTAGTATGGCTGCAGTCTCTGACCATCTCCTGTACTATGTCTGCAGTCTCTGACCGTCTCCTGTACTATGTCTGCAGTCTCTGACCATCTCCTGTACTATGTCTGCAGTCTCTGACCATCCCCTGTACTATGTCTGCAGTCTCTGACCATCTCCTGTACTATGTCTGCAGTCTCTGACCATCCCCTATAGTATGTCTGTAGTCCCCAGTGCAGCATGTGTCCCCCAGTGCAGCCTGTGTCCACCAGTGCAGCCTGTGTCCATCAGTGCAACCTGTGTCCCCAGTGTAGCCTGTGTCCGCCAGTGCAGCCTGTGTCCCCAGTGCAGCCTGTGTCCCCAGTGCAGCCTGTGTCTGCCAGTGTAGCCTGTGTCCACCAGTGCAGCCTGTGTTCCCAGTACAGCCTGTGTCCGCCAGTGCAGCCTGTGTCCCCAGTACAACCTGTGTCCCCAGTACAACCTGTGTCCCCAGTACAACCTGTGTCCCCAGTACAGCCTGTGTCCCCAGTACAGCCTGTGTCCGCCAGTGCCCCCAGTGCAGCCTGTGTCCGCCAGTGCAGCCTGTGTCCGCCAGTGCAGCCTGTGTCCCCAGTACAACCTGTGTCCCCAGTACAACCTGTGTCCCCAGTACAACCTGTGTCTGCCGTGCAGCCTGTGTCCCCAGTGCAGCCTATGTCCGCCAGTGCAGCCTGTGTCCCCAGTGCAGCCTATGTCCGCCAGTGCAGCCTGTGTCCCCAGTGTAGCGTGTGTCCGCCAGTGCAGCCTGTGTCCCCAGTACAACCTGTGTCCCCAGTACAACCTGTGTCCCCAGTACAGCCTGTGTCCCCAGTACAGCCTGTGTCCGCCAGTGCCCCCAGTGCAGCCTGTGTCCACCAGTGCAGCCTGTGTCCGCCAGTGCAGCCTGTGTCCGCCAGTGCAGCCTGTGTCCCCAGTACAACCTGTGTCTGCCGTGCAGCCTGTGTCCCCAGTGCAGCCTATGTCCGCCAGTGCAGCCTGTGTCCCCAGTGCAGCCTGTGTCTGCCGTGCAGCCTGTGTCTGCCGTGCAGCCTGTGTCCGCCAGTGCAGCCTATGTCCGCCAGTGCAGCCTGTGTCTGCCGTGCAGCCTGTGTCCGCCAGTGCAGCCTGTTTCCCCAGTGCAGCCTGTGTCTGCCAGTGCAGCCTGTGTCCCCAGTGCAGCCTGTGTCCGCCAGTGCAGCCTGTGTCCGCAAAGTGCAGCCTGTGTCCGCCAGTGCAGCCTGTGTCCGCCAGTGCAGCCTGTGTCCCCAGTGCAGCCTGTGTCCCCAGTGCAGCCTGTGTCTGCCAGTGCAGCCTGTGTCCCCAGTGCAGCCTGTGTCCGCCAGTGCAGCCTGTGTCCCCAGTGCAGCCTGTGTCTGCCAGTGCAGCCTGTGTTCCCAGTGCAGCCTGTGTCCGCCAATGCAGCCTGTGTTCCCAGTGTAGCCTGTGTTCCCAGTGCAGCCTGTGTCCCCAGTGCAGCCTGTGTCCCCAGTGCAGCCTGTGTCCCCAGTGCAGCCTGTGTCTGCCAGTGCAGCCTGTGTTCCCAGTGCAGCCTGTTTTCCCAGTGTAGCCTGTGTCCCTAGTGCAGCCTGTGTCTACCAGTGCAGCCTGTGTTCCCAGTGCAGCCTGTTTTCCCAGTGTAGCCTGTGTTCCCAGTACAGCCTGTGTCTGCCAGTGCAGCCTGTGTCCCCAGTGCAGCCTGTTTTCCCAGTGTAGCCTGTGTTCCCAGTGCAGCCTGTTTTCCCAGTGTAGCCTGTGTTCCCAGTGCAGCCTGTTTTCCCAGTGTAGCCTGTGTTCCCAGTGTAGCCTGTGTTCCCAGTGCAGCCTGTGTCCCCAGTGCAGCCTGTGTCCCCAGTGCAGCCTGTGTCCCCAGTGCAGCCTGTGTCCCCAGAGCAGCCTGTGTCCCCAGTGCAGCCTGTGTCCGCCAGTGCAGCCTGTGTCACTAATGCAGCCTACCTGTGCAGGGGAAGAGAGATGAGAGCTGCCACCGCCGCCTGGTTGATCAGAGCGTGGGGAACAAAATAAATCGATGTGTGTTCTCCCCCATGCTCCGTCATATACAGCCCCTCCCAGGATTGGACGGGTGATCTGTCTATTAAAGTGCCCGGACAAAGAGGAGGGGTTGTATATGATGGCACGCCACGGGGAACACACAGCGATTGAAATTAAAGCGGTTATGTTCCCCGTGCTCTGATCAACCAGGCGGCGGCTCTCATCCCTCTTCCCCCTACGATCGCTGGGAGAACGGATCCCATACAAATAGGGTTGCCACCTGTCCGAATCACCCGGACAGTTTGGGTTTGGAATCATTTGTTCGGGTTTCAGACCTCCTGAAACCCGTACACATTATTTAGACCTGACTATGGGGTTGCAGTTGTGCAAGCCAAGAGTGTGTTACACTCTCATTCACACTGCCCAAAGCCAGCACTAACAATTACCCCTCCCCCCAGACAGATAGGAGATACCTTATATCTATATAGATAGTCTTGTTTGACTTGGTATATACCTCCCGTTTTATTATTTATTTATAGTGAACGATTCATCTTCATGTGGCACATTAGAGATAAACACGAGTATATTCAGGTATATTGAAATGCTTCTAACCAAAAAACATGGCTGCTATACATCAATCTACAGAAGTAGAGACAAATCACATCTTAACCACAACAAAATGGCCCATGTATACTATCTGTTGGCCTATGGCAAAATGGCTGCCATGTAAATAATAGGGCGCCACCTGGTGGCCACAGTGCGGTACTGCAGCCCCTCTGTAATACCACCCTGTGTTATACAAGGACTATTTATTATTGCCTCGAGGTCGCCACCTGGTGGCCACAATGCGTTACTGCATCTCCTGTGAATTACAAGGACAAAGTATTATTGCCTCGATGTTGCCACCTGGCGGCCACTGTGCGGTACTACAGCCCCTATAATACAGGAACTATGTATTATTGCCTCGAGGTCGCCACCTGGCGGTCACAGTGCGGTACTGCATCTCCTCTGTGATACAAGGACCAAGTATTATTGCCTCGAGGTCTCCACCTGTCGGCCACAGTGCGGTACTACAGCCCCTATAATACAAGCACTATGTATTATGGTCTCCACCTGGTGGCCAAAGTGCGGTACTACATCTCCTCTGTTATACAAGGACTATGTATTATTGCCTCGAGTTCGCCACCTGGCGGCCACTGTGCGGTACTACAGCCCCTATAATACAAGCACTATGTATTATTGCCTCGAGGTCGCCACCTGGCGGTCACAGTGCGGTACTGCATCTCCTCTGTTATACAAGGACTATGTAGAATTGTCTCAAATTCGCCACCTGGCGGTCACATTGCGGTACTACAGCCCCTATAATGCAAGCACTATGTATTATGGCCTCGAGGTCGCCACCTGGCCGTCACAGTACGGTACTGCATCTCCTCTGTTATACAAGCACTATGTAGTATTGTCTCGAGTTCGCCACCTGGCGGCAACAGTGCGGTACTGCATCTCCTTTGTCATACAAGGACAAAGTATTATTGCCTCGAGGTCTCCACCTGGCGGCCACAGTGAGGTACTGCATCTCCTGTGTAATACAAGGACCATGTATTATTGCCTCGAGGTCTCCACCTGGCGGCCACAGTGCGGTACTACAGCCCCTATAATACAAGCACTATGTATTATTTGCCTCGAGGTCTCCACCTGGCGGTCACGGTGCGGTACTGCATCTCCTGTGTAATACAAGGACCATGAATTATTGCCTCGAGGTCTCCACCTGGCGGCCACAGTGCGGCACTACAGCCCCTATAATACAAGCACTATGTATTATTTGCCTCGAGGTCGCCACCTGGCGGTCACGGTGCGGTACTGCATCTCCTGTGTTATACAAGGACCAAGTATTATTGCCTCGAGGTCTCCACCTGGCGGCCACCGTGCGGTACTACAGCCCCTATAATACAAGCACTATGTATTATTGCCTCGAGGTCTCCACCTGGCGGCCAAAGTGCGGTACTGCATCTCCTGTGTAATACAAGGACAATGTATTATTGCCTCGAGGTCTCCACCTGGTGGCCATAGTGCGGTACTGCTGCCCCTATAATACAAGCACTATGTATTATTGCCTCGAGGTCGCCACCTGGCGGTCACAGTGCGGTACTGCATCTCCTCTGTTATACAAGGACTAAGTATTATTGCCTCGAGGTCTCCACCTGTCGGCCACAGTGCGGTACTACAGCCCCTATAATACAAGCACTATGTATTATTGCCGGAAGGGCGCCACCTTGTGGCCACAGTGCGGTACTGCAGCCCTTCTGTAATGCAAGCACTATGTATTATTGCCTCTAATTCGCCACCTGGCGGTCACAGTGCAGTACTGCATCTCCTGTGTTATACAAGGACTATGTATTATTGCCTCGAGGTCGCCACCTGGCGGCCACTGTGCGGTACTACAGCCCCTATAATACAAGCACTATGTATTATTCATTATTCACACTCGAGGTCGCCACCTGGTGGCCATAGTGCGGTACTTACAGCCCCTATAATACAAGCACTATGTATTATTGCCTCGAGGTCTCCACCTGGCGGTCACAGTGCGGTACTTACAGCCCCTATAATACAAGCACTATCTATTAATGCCGGAAGGGCGCCACCTCGTGGCCACAGTGCGGTACTGCAGCCCTTCTGTAATGCAAGCACTATGTATTATTGCCTCGAGGTCGCCACCTGGTGGCCACAGTGCGGTACTGCATCTCCTGTGTAATACAAGGATCATGTATTATTGCCTCGAGGTCTGCACCTGGTGGCCATAGTGCGGTACTGCAGCCCCTATAATACAAGCACTATGTATTATTGCCTCGAGGTCTCCACCTGGCGGCCACAGTGCGGTACTGCAGCCCCTATAATACAAGCACTATGAATTATTGCCGGAAGGTCGCCACCTCGTGGCCACAGTGCGGTACTGCAGCCCTTCTGTAATGCAAGCACTATGTATTATTTGCCTCGAGGTCTCCACCTGGCGGCCACAGTGCGGTACTGCATCTCCTGTGTAATACAAGGACCCTGTATTATTGCCTCGAGGTCTCCACCTGGCGGCCACAGAGCGGTACTTACAGCCCCTATAATACAAGCACTATGTATTATTGCCGGAAGGGCGCCACCTCGTGGCCACAGTGCGGTACTGCAGCCCTTCTGTAATGCAAGCACTATGTATTATTGCCTCGAGGTCGCCATCTGGCGGTCACAGTGCGGTACTGCATCTCCTCTGTTATACAAGGACTATGTAGAATTGTCTCAAATTCGCCACCTGGCGGCCACAGTGCGGTACTACAGCCCCTATAATACAAGCACTATGTATTATTGCCTGAAGGTCGCCACCTCGTGGCCACAGTGCGGTACTGCAGCCCCTATAATACAAGCACTATGTATAATTGCCTCGAGGTCGCCACCTGGTGGCCATAGTTCGGTACTGCTGCCCCTATAATACAAGCACTATGTATTATTGCCTCGAGGTCTCCACCTCGTGGCCACAGTGCGGTACTGCAGCCCTTCTGTAACGCAGGCACTATGTATTATTGCCTCGAGGTCTCCACCTGGTGGTCACGGTGCGGTACTGCATCTCTTGTGTAATACAAGGACCATGTATTATTGCCTCGAGGTCACCACCTGGCGGCCACAGTGCGGTACTACAGCCCCTATAATACAAGCACTATGTATAATTGCCTCGAGGTCGCCACCTGGCGGTCACAGTGCGGTACTGCATCTCCTGTGTTATACAAGGACCAAGTATTATTGCCTCGAGGTCTCCACCTGGTGGCCATAGTGCGGTACTACAGCCCCTATAATACAAGCACTATGTATTTTTGCCTCGAGGTCTCCACCTGGCGGCCACAGTGCGGTACTACAGCCCCTATAATACAAGCACTATGTATAATTGCCTCGAGGTCGCCACCTGGCGGTCACAGTGCGGTACTGCATCTCCTGTGTTATACAAGGACTAAGTATTATTGCCTCGAGGTCTCCACCTGGTGGCCATAGTGCGGTACTACAGCCCCTATAATACAAGCACTATGTATTTTTGCCTCGAGGTCTCCACCTGGCGGCCACAGTGCGGTACTGCAGCCCCTATAATACAAGCACTATGTATAATTGCCTCGAGGTCGCCACCTGTCGGCCACAGTGCGGTACTACAGCCCCTATAATACAAGCACTATGTATTATTGCCGGAAGGTCGCCACCTCGTGGCCACAGTGCGGTACTGCAGCCCTTCTGAAATGCAAGCACTATGTATTATTGCCTCGAGGTCGCCACCTGGCGGTCACAGTGCGGTACTGCATCTCCTGTGTTATACAAGGACTATGTATTATTGCCTCGATGTCGCCACCTGGCGGCCACAGTGCGGTACTACAGCCCCTATACTACAAGCACTATGTATTATGGCCTCGAGGTCTCCACCTGGCGGCCACAGTGCGGTACTACAGCCCCTATAATACTAGCACTATGTATTATTTGCCTCGAGGTCTCCACCTGGCGGTCACGGTGCGGTACTGCATCTCCTGTGTTATACAAGGACTAAGTATTACTGCCTCGAGGTCTCCACCTGGCGGCCACAGTGCGGTACTGCAGCCCCTATAATACAAGCACTATGTATTATTTGCTTCGAGGTCGCCACCTGGCGGCCACAGTGCGGTACTGCAGCCCCTATAATACAAGCACTATGAATTATTGCCTCGAGGTCTCCACCTGGTGGCCATAGTGCGGTACTTACAGCCCCTATAATACAAGCACTATGTATTATTGCCGGAAGGGCGCCACCTCGTGGCCACAGTGCGGTACTGCAGCCCCTATAATACAAGCACTATGTATTATTTGCCTCGAGGTCGCCACCTGGCGGTCACCGTGAGGCACTGCATCTCCTGTGTTATACAAGGACTAAGTATTATTGCCTCGAGGTTTCCACCTGGCGGTCACAGTGCGGTACTGCATCTCCTCTGTTATACAAGGACTAAGTATTATTGCCTCGAGGTTTCCACCTGGTGGCCATAGTGCGGTACTGCTGCCCCTATAATACAAGCACTATGTATTATTTGCTTCGAGGTCTCCACCTGGCGGCCACAGTGCGGTACTGCAGCCCCTATAATACAAGCACTATGTATTATTTGCTTCGAGGTCGCCACCTGGCGGCCACAGTGCGGTACTGCAGCCCCTATAATACAAGCACTATGTATAATTGCCTCGAGGTCGCCACCTGTCGGCCACAGTGCGGTACTACAGCCCCTATAATACAAGCACTATGTATTATTGCCGGAAGGTCGCCACCTCGTGGCCACAGTGCGGTACTGCAGCCCTTCTGAAATGCAAGCACTATGTATTATTGCCTCGAGGTCGCCACCTGGCGGTCACAGTGCGGTACTGCATCTCCTGTGTTATACAAGGACTATGTATTATTGCCTCGATGTCGCCACCTGGCGGCCACAGTGCGGTACTACAGCCCCTATACTACAAGCACTATGTATTATGGCCTCGAGGTCTCCACCTGGCGGCCACAGTGCGGTACTACAGCCCCTATAATACTAGCACTATGTATTATTTGCCTCGAGGTCTCCACCTGGCGGTCACGGTGCGGTACTGCATCTCCTGTGTTATACAAGGACTAAGTATTACTGCCTCGAGGTCTCCACCTGGCGGCCACAGTGCGGTACTGCAGCCCCTATAATACAAGCACTATGTATTATTTGCTTCGAGGTCGCCACCTGGCGGCCACAGTGCGGTACTGCAGCCCCTATAATACAAGCACTATGAATTATTGCCTCGAGGTCTCCACCTGGTGGCCATAGTGCGGTACTTACAGCCCCTATAATACAAGCACTATGTATTATTGCCGGAAGGGCGCCACCTCGTGGCCACAGTGCGGTACTGCAGCCCCTATAATACAAGCACTATGTATTATTTGCTTCGAGGTCGCCACCTGGCGGTCACCGTGAGGCACTGCATCTCCTGTGTTATACAAGGACTAAGTATTATTGCCTCGAGGTTTCCACCTGGCGGTCACAGTGCGGTACTGCATCTCCTCTGTTATACAAGGACTAAGTATTATTGCCTCGAGGTTTCCACCTGGTGGCCATAGTGCGGTACTGCTGCCCCTATAATACAAGCACTATGTATTATTGCCTGAAGGTCGCCACCTCGTGGCCACAGTGCGGTACTGCAGCCCCTATAATACAAGCACTATGTATAATTGCCTCGAGGTCTCCACCTGGCGGCCACAGTGCGGTACTACAGCCCCTATAATACAAGCACTATGTATTATTTGCCTCGAGGTCGCCACCTGGCGGTCACGGTGCGGTACTGCATCTCCTGTGTAATACAAGGACCCTGTATTATTGCCTCGAGGTCTTCACCTGGTGGCCATAGTGCGCTCCTGCTGCCCCTATAATACAAGCACTATGTATTATTGCCTCGAGGTCTCCACCTGGCGGCCACAGATCGGTACTTACAGCCCCTATAATACAAGCACTATGTATTATTGCCGGAAGGGCGCCACCTCGTGGCCACAGTGCGGTACTGCAGCCCTTCTGTAATGCAAGCACTATGTATTATTGCCTCGAGGTCGCCACCTGGCGGTCACAGTGCGGTACTGCATCTCCTGGGAAATACAAGCACTATGTATTATTGCCGGAAGGGCGCCACCTTGTGGCCTTAGTGCGGTACTGCAGCCCCTCTAATACAAGCACTTTGCATTATTGCCTCGAGGGTGCCACCTGGTGGCCACAGTGCGGTACTACATCTTCTGTGTAATACAAGGACCATGTATTATTGCCTCGAGGGCGCCCCCTGGCGGCCACAGTGCGGTACTACACCTCATGTGTTATACAAGCACTATGTATTATTGCTAGAAGGTCGCCACCTGCTGGCCACTGTGCGGTACTGCATCTCCTGTGTAATACAAGGGCTATGTATTATTGCCTCAAGGTCGCCACCTCGTGGCCACAGTGGGGTACTGCAGCCCCTATGTATTACAAGGACTATGTATTATCGCCCCGAGGGCGCCACCTGGTGGCCCACAGTGTGGTACAGCATCACCTGTGTTATACAAGGACTATGTATTATTGCCTCAAGGGTGCCACCTGCTGGCCACTGTGCAGTACTACATCTCATGTAGGACAAGGACTATGTATTATTGCTTCGAGGGCGCCACCTGGCAGCCACAGTGCGGTACTGCATCACCTGTGTAATACAAAGACTATGTATTATTGCATCTGTCCTCCTTCTGGGCAGCTATTGTCCTTCTTTTCTGTGGTTTAACTTAATCTGACCTGCAGTTGTCCTCAGTTGTGGTCGATTTCCTTCTGACCTGCAGTTTTTCTCCTTTTAACCTGCAGTTATCCTCTTTTTGACCCGCAGTTGGCCTTCTAACATGCATAGGACAAATACAGGTCCTTTTGACCTGTGTTTGTTCTCTTTGGTTGGTAGTTGTCATCCTGGCCTGCAGTTGTTTTTCTTCTGATCTGCAGTTTTCCTCCTTCTGACCTCCAGTTGTCTTCTTTCTGATGTGCAGTTGCTCTCCTGACCTGCAGTTGTCCATCTAACCCAAAGTTGACCTCTTTCTGACGTGCGACTGTCTTCTTGATCTATGGTTGTCCTTCTTCTGACCTGCAGTTGACCAGCTCTGAAGCTAACCTTTTGACTCATAGTTGTCCTTTATCTGACCTGCAGTTGACTTTCTTATGAAACATAGTTGTCATCATTCTAACCCACAGTTGTCCTCCTTCTGACCTGTACTTGATCTACTTCTGCAGTTGTCTTGCTTCTGACCTCATTTGACATGCAGCTGTCCTCCTTTTGACCTCAAGCCATCCTCAGACATGCAGTTGACCTTTTTCTGATCTGCAGTTGTCCTCTTCTTGACCCTCAGTTGTTGTCCTTTTGATCTGCAATTTTCCTGCTCACCCTCTTTTGACCTGTAATTATCATTCTGACCCGCAACTGGCTTCCTTTTGACCCGAAACTGACCTCCATATAACCTGGAGTTGTTCTCCTTGGCCAGCAATTGTCTTCCATCTGACCTGCAGTTGACCTCCTTTTAACCCACAGTTATCCTCCTTCTGACAGGTTGTCCTCTTTCTGTCCCATAGTTGTGCTCCTAACCTTCAGTTGCCTTCTCTTCCACCTGCAGGTGTCATTCTGACCAACATTTGACATTCTTCTGACCCACTGTTGTCCTCATTTGCGATTTAACTTCTTCTGATCTGCAGTTGTCCTCACTTGCACTTGATATCCTTTTGACTCACAGTTGTCCTTTTTCTGACCTGCAGTTTTCTTCTCTTTAGTCTGCAGCGATCTTTCTTCTGACTCGCAGTTTACTTTTTTCTGAAATATAGTTGTCCTCATTTTGACTTGCAGTTGTGCTCCTTCTGACCTGCATTTGAACCTATGACCTCCTTCTGACCTGCAGTTGAATTTCTGACACGCAGCTGACCTTATTCTGACCCACAGTTGACCTTTTCATCCAGAGTTGTCCTATATCTTACCAGTATTTGTCCTCCTTTTGAGCCAAACCTGATCTACTTCTGATCTGTAGTTGTCTCTCTTCTGACCAAAATCTGGCCTCCTTTTGACCAGCAGTTGTCTTTTTATTAGCCTTCAGTTCTCCTCTCTCTGAACCCCTAAGTTTTTCTCTTACTTTCCAGAAGTTGTCCTTTTTCTGACCTGAAATTGTCGTCTTTCTGACCCACAGTTGTCCCCCTGACCTACAGTTTTCCTGCTTCTAACGTGCAGTCGTCTTAATTCTGACTTGCAGTTGTCTCCTATCTTACCTCCTCCTGCCCCACAGCTGACCTCCTTTTAGCCTGCAGTTGCCCACCTTCTCACACACAGTTGTACTTCTGACCCACAGCTGCCCTCCTTTTTAGCCTGCCGTTGCCCACCTTCTTACATGCAGTTGTGCTTCTTCTGACTCACAGCTGCCCTCCTTTTTAGCCTGCAGTTCCCCACCTTTTTAGCATGCAGTTGTGCTGCTTCTGACCCACAGCTGACCTCATCTTTAGCCTGCAGTTCCCCACCTTTTTAACATGCAGTTGTGCTTCTTCTGACCCACAGCTGACCTCATTTTTAGCCTGCAGTTATCCACCTTCTTGCATGCAGTCGTACTTCTTCTGACCCACAGCTGACCTCCAGTTGTCAATCTTCTGATCTGCACTTGTCTTCCTTCTGATCCGCAGCTGACCTCCTTTTGACCCCCAGTTGTCCTTTCTGACCCAAAGTTGTCCTCATTCTAACTTGAAAGCTGGCATTCTTCCGACCCATAAATGTCCTCCTGTTGATCCACAGTTGTCTTCTTTTTGGACTGCAGTTGTCCTCCTTACAGCAGATGACCTCCTTTTGGCCCGCAGTTGACCTGTCTGACCCACACTCCTCCTTCTCCCGACCCGCACTCCTCCTTCTCCCGACCCACAGTCCTCATCCTCCCAACCCGCAGTCCTCCGTCTCCCGACCCGCACTACTCCTCCTCCTCCTGACCCGGACTCCTCCTCCTCCTGACCCGCACTCCTCCATCTCCTGACCCACACTTCTTCTTCTCCTGACCCGCACTCCTCCTCCTCCCAACCCGCACTCCTCCTTCTCCCGACTGGCACTCCTTCTCCCGACCCGCACTCCTCCTTCTCCCGACCCGCACTCCTCCTTCTCCCGATCAGCACTCCTCCTTCTCCCGACCTGCACTCCTCCTTCTCCCGACCCGCACTCCTCCTCCTCCCGACCCACAGTCCTCCTCCTGACCCACACTCCTCCTCCCGACCCACACTCCTCCTCCTGACCCGCACTCCTCCTCCTCCTCCTGACCCGCACTCCTCCTCCTCCTGGCCCGCACTCCTTCTCTTTTGATCCGTAGTTGACCTCCTTTTGGCGTGCAGTTGACCTATTCCTGACTAGCAGTCATTCTCCTTCTGCCCCCCCTTTTTATTTTTTATTACAGGTACTTATATAGCACCATGTATTTACACAGTGCTTTACATATCTATTGTATATTCACATCCGTCCCTGTGTCCAAGGAGCTTACAATCTAAGATCCCTAACTCACATTCATTCACATGCTGGGGCCAATATAGACCGGAGCCAACTAACCTCCCAGCATGTCTTTGGTGTGTGGGAGGAAACTGGAGTACCCGGAGGAAACCCACACAGGGAGAACATGCAAACTCCCAGCAGGTAGTGTTATGGTTGGGATTTGAACCGATGACCCCGGTCCTACTAGGAGGAAGTGCTAAGCACTTGGTGACCCTGCTGTCACCTCCTTTTTGGCCTCCATTATTCCTCCTCCTCCTGACCTACAGTTCTCCTCCTTCCAGTATGTTTTATATTATTATAGATTTCTATGGGAATGGAACCCTTGTCTGTCTCACACAGGGAGGGATGGGGGGCCCGGACTGCCCCCTTCATCTTTGTAACACTCAGGAACCCCCCCCCCCAGATATGAGGAGATTGTACTATGTGATTGGTAAATGTATGGTGGGGGCGTGGTCTGTACACAGGACAGAGAACCAGAGTGAAAACAACACTGCCTGTCTCCCTGTACAGTCCACACAGAGACACTGTGGGCGGGGCCGCAGCTGGTCATGTGAGCAACGTGACGTCACTGGATGTGTGTGGGGGGGGGGGGGGACTTCTGGCCGCAATGCATTATTGGGAGCTGAGAGAAGAGACTGCAATACTGGGGAACTCCAATAATATCATCTCCATATAACGTCCTGTCCTGTGTACCCCGCCTGTGTGTGTCCTACAGAGCCGTGTATGACCTCCATTTATATATATATAACTCAGACCCTTTCTTCTGTATATGACCTCACTCTGTATACAGCCTGTCTTCTGTATACCACACACAGACCCCCCTCTGTATATAACCTCCCTCTATATTATACATATATATATATATATATATCTATATATATATAGATATATATATAGATATAAATATATATATATATACATATATATATATATATATATATATATATATATATATATATATATATATATATATATATATACATATATACAAAGACCATATAATATCCCGATACAACAGACCCCCCCCCATATACCATACACAGACCCCCACCCCAAAATTTGTATATAACCTTTATATATATATATATATATATATATATATATATATATATATATATATATATATATATATATAAAACACAGACCCCCCCTTTGTATATAACCTCCCTCTATATATACCCGGTCCCCTCTCTATAACATCCCCCTATATATACATCAGACCCCTCTCTGTATACAGCCTGTTCCCCTGTGGAGTCTCCCTTCCTCATATAACCCAGATATCTCCTCTACATCTTCTCTTCATACAGATAACCTTCTCCTATACACCCGCCCATGGACTATATACAGCCCTAACCTCTATATAGCATACCTATCCTCTATAACAATCCCCTCCATATACACCTCCCTCCCTGATATAGTCTTCTTCTATATACCATACACACCCCTCTATAATAACCCCCTCCATGTACCACATATGCCTGATATCATCTTCCTTCACATACCATACAGAACCCCTTCCCTGTATAACCCCCTTCCATCTATATACACCCTCCTCCATACAGTGGCGTAGAGTGGGTTGTCAGCGCCCGGGGCAAGACAAGTAATTTGCGCCCCCTAACTTGTGGACTTTTAGCACTCCCCGAGTCCTGTCCTTTCCCTTTCTACAATAGTACTAACCAACCTGATTCCTATACTGACCACTACACTACACTGTCCACTACACTGACCACTACACTGTCCACTACACTGACCACTACACTGTCCACTACACTGACCACTACACTGTCCACTACACTGACCACTATACTGTCCACTACACTGACCACTATACTGTCCACTACACTGACCACTATACTGACCACTACACTACACTGACCACTATACTGTCCACTACACTACACTAACCACTATACTGACCACTACACTATACTGTCCACTATACTGACCACTACACTACACTGACCACTACACTGACCACTATACTGTCCACTACACTGACCACTATACTGTCCACTACACTGACCACTACACTACACTGACCACTAGGGTTGTCCCGATATCACTTTTTTAGGACCGAGTACAAGTACCGATACTTTTTTTCAAGTACTCGCCGATACCGATTACCGATACTTTTTTTAATGTCACGTGGCAGTGTTTTTTTTAAACAATGCTTTCTTTTTTTTTCTTTTCTTTTTTTAGGGGGGGGGGGGATGGATGGTGTCTTGGTGGTTTTTTATTTACATTTTTATTATTTTTTACAATAATATTTTTTTTTATTATGTATTGAGACAGAGAAAGAGACCGAGGATAGAGATTCCCCAGTCCCTTTCTCTGCAGCCTCAGCTGCACTGAGAATGAATGGAGAGAAGACAGAAGCTCCTCTCCATTCATAAACTGAGACATTGTAATCACAGGAGGTTACAATGTTTCAGTTATGTGAATGGACAGAGTCAGCTGACTCTATCCATACACAAAGGAGGACATGGAGAGGGACAGCAGAACGGAGGGGGACAGAGGAACGGAGGGGTACAGCAGAGGGGGACAGAGGAAGAGAGGGGGACAGCAGAACGGAGGGGGACAGAGGAACGGAGGGGGACAGCGGAGGGGGACAGAGGAAGAGAGGGGGACAGCAGAACGGAGGGGGGCAGCAGAACGGAGAGGGACAGAGAAAGAGAGGGGGGACAGTGGAACGGCGGGACAGAGGAACGGAGGGGGACAGCGGAGGGGGACAGAGGAACGGAGGGGGACAGAGGAACGGAGGGGGCATGGAGGATGCGGTGACAGTCAGCGGTGATCGCATATGGGGGAGTTACAAACACCGATCACCGCTGTATGTCACTAAGCAGCTGAAAGCTGCGGGGGGAGAAGCTTGTAACTCCCCCACTCGCCGATCACTGCTGACTGTACAGGTATCGGCGGAAGCATCGTGAGCATTTGCCCGAGTACAAGTACTTGGGCAAATGCTCGGTATCGGTGCCGATACCGGGACAACCCTACTGACCACTATACTGTCCACTACACTGACCACTATACTGACCACTACACTGTACACTACACTGACCACTACACTATACTGTCCACTATACTGACCACTATACTGACCATTACACTATCCTACCTACAGTATTCCTATACGGATCACTACACTGCATGACTCTAGCTGCTCTTCTACTCTCTCTCTCTCTCTCTCTGGCTGCTCCCTCTCCCCAGACTCCACCCCCACCCCCCCCCGGGCCAGCAACACGACTCATGATCACGAGGGAGTCTCACCTCCTCTTCTTTGTTCTCCATGGGTCCGGAGGAGGAGGAGGAGAAGACAGCGGCTCACAATCCCAATTTCTTGTGTCCCCCCGCGCTCCGCCATGTTCAGACTCTGGCACCCTGTGATTGGGCGTATGGGGCCATGTGCGACGGGGGGGGGCTGGCCTGTTAATGATCGCGGTTGCTCCTGGAGTCCAGCCTCCGCACATGACCCCATTCGCCCAATTACAGGGTGCCGCAGACTGAACATGTGCAGAGGCAGGACTCCAGGATCTACCGCGATCGAGGACAGGGCACCAGAGACTGAACATGGCAGCCAGAGCGTGGGGACACAGGAAAGTAAATTTAGGAGGAGGCAGACAGAATGTCTAAATGTTGCACCCGGGGCCACGGCCCCCTCCGCACCCCCCACGCTACGCCACTGCCTCCATATACTATATAGAGTCTATTCCTGTATAAAACCTTTCTCCATATACCGTATAAAGACCCCATTTACCTGTATATAACTGTTTCTGTATACATTATATAACCCCTTTCCATATATAAACCTCCTTCCTCTATATAGAACCCCTTCCATGTACCATGTAGATTCCCTTCTCATTGATCACCTCCCTCTATATAGAGTTCACTCCTGTATATAACCTTTCTCTATATAGAACCCATTTCCTTATATAACCCCCCCCCCCCCCCCGCTCTCTGTGTACCTTATAAATCCCATTTCTATTTATAACTCCCTCTGTATACAATATAGAGCCCCTTCCCCTATATAACCCTTCCTCTATAGTATATTATATAGAGCCTCTTCTCCTATATAACCCCCTCTATAGTATATTATATAGAGCCTCTTCTCCTATATAACCCCCTCTATAGTATATTATATAGAGCCTCTGCCCCTATATAACCCCCTCTATAGTATATTATACAGAACCTCTGCCCCTATATAACCCCCTCTATAGTATATTATATAGAGCCTCTGCCCCTATATAACCCCCTCTATAGTATATTATATAGAGCCTCTTCTCCTGTATAACCCCCTCCATAGTATATTATATAGAGCCTCTTCTCCTGTGTAACCCCCTCTATAGTATATTATATAGAGCCTCTTCTCCTATATAACCCCCTCTATAATATATTATATAAAGCCTCTTCCCCTATATAACCCCCTCTATAGTATATTATATAGAGTCTCTTCCCCTATATAACCACTCTATATTATGTTATATAGTGCCCCATCCCCAATATAGCCCCTACCGTATAAAGCCCCTTCCCGTATAGCATAGTCCCTGCTGAAGACCGCCCTTCCAGGCACTATAACACCATTGGAATTGCTGGGCCTCCCCAACGAGTGCCACAGCGCCTCCTCTGGAAACTGATAAGAACAGATATTACACTTGATCTTAGCCAAAAGGTCACATGACTGCTGTTCATGGCCCTCGGATGCCAGGTTATGGGTAGGGATGAGCTTTGAGTTCGAGTCAAACTCATGTTCGACTCAAACATCGGCTGTTCGCAAGTTCGCTGAACAGCGAACAATTTGGGGTGTTCGCGGCAAATTCGAATGCCACGGAACACCCTTTAAAAGTCTATGGGAGAAATCAAAAGTGCTAATTTTAAAGGCTTATATGCAAGTTATTGTCATAAAAAGTGTTTGGGGACCTGGGTCCCGCCAGGGGACATGTATCAATGCAAAAAAAAGTTTTAAAAACGGCCGTTTTTTCAGGAGCAGTGATTTTAATAATGCTTAAAGTCAAACAATAAAAGTGTAATATCCCTTTAAATTTCGTAGCTGGGGGGTGTCTATAGTATGCCTGTAAAGGGGCGCATGTTTCCTGTGTTTAGAACAGTCTGACAGCAAAATGATATTTCAAAGGAAAAAAAGTCATTTAAAACTACTCGCGACTATTAATGAATTGCCGGTGTTCTGCCGAGAAAGTTCCGCTCGGCGGATTAGTTCCCCCCTCTACTGCGCATGCGCAGTAGAATCCGGCGGAAATAGCCGAAGTGGAACAGCTGAAAATCAGCTGTACACGGCGCCTGTAAGAGGGCCCCTCGCGGGCTCGCTTCGCTCGCCACGCTTCGGGCACGGCCTCGCTGCGCTCGGCACTTTTAGATTCCCCCTCTAGGTCCACTTGGATAGTGGGGAAGGAACCTGGACCCAGAGCGCAGGCGCCGTGTACAGCTGATTGAAGCGTTTGAGCTTCGGCTATCTCCGGCGGCCGACAGTAGTACGTACTGCGCAGGCGCTGCGCCTGCGCAGTACAGGGGGGGAACCTATCCGCCGAAGGAACTTATTCGGCAAGACACCGGTCCGACAATACACATAAAAGTTCATTGATAAAAACGGCATGGGAATTCCCCACAGGGAAACCCCGAACCAAAATAAAAAAAAAAAAATGATGTGGGGGGTCCCCCTAAATTCCATACCAGGCCCTTCAGGTCTGGTATGGATATTAAGGGGAACCCCGTGCCAAAATAAAAAGAAAAACGGTGTGGGGTCCCCCCAAAAATCCATACCAGACCCTTATCCGAGCACGCAACCTGGCAGGCCACAGGAAAAGAGGGGGGGGACGAGAGAGCGCCCCCCCCCGAACTGTACCAGGCCACATGCCCTCAACATTGGGAGGGTGCTTTGGGGTAGCCCCGCAAAACACCTTGTCCCCATGTTGATGAGGACAAGGGCCTCAACCCTGGCCGGTGGTTGTGGGAGTCTGCAGGAGGGGGGCTTATCGGAATCTGGAAGCCCCCTTTAATAAGGGGACCCCCAGATCCTGGCCCTCCCCCCTGTGTGAAATGGTAAGGGCCTACCATTTCACTAAGAAACTGTCAAAAATTTTAAAAATGACAAGAGACAGTTTTTGACAATTCCTTTATTTAAATGCTTCTTCTTTCTTCTATCTTCTATCTTCCTTGGTTTCTTCCTCCATCTTCTTCTTCTTCTGGTTCTTCTGGCTCTTCTGGTTCTTCCTGCGGTGCTCTCGTCCAGCATCTCCTCCGCGGCGTCTTCTTCCCTTCTTCTCCTCGGGCCGCTCCGCATCCATGGCATGGAGGGAGGCTCCCATTCTTCTCTTCATCTTCTTCTCTTCTTCATCTTCTTCTCTTCTTCATATTCTTCTCCGGGCCACTCCGCATCCATGGTGGCATGGAGGGAGGCTCCCGCTGTGTGACGGTTCTCTTCTGACGGTTCTTAAATAACGGGGGGGGGGGGGGGCCACCCGTGACCCCGCCCCCCTCTGATGCATGGGGACATGACGGGACTTCCCTGTGGCATTCCCCGTGACGCCACAGGGAAGTCCAGTCAAGTCACCGTGCGTCAGAGGGGGGCGGGGTCAACGGGTGGCCCCGCCCCCTTATTTAAGAACCGTCAGAAGAGGAGAAGCGTCACACAGCGGGAGCCTCCCTTCATGCCATGGATGCGGAGCGGCCCGGAGAAGAAGATGAAGAAGAGAAGAAGATGAAGAAGAGAAGAAGATTAAGAAGAGAAGAAGATGAAGAGAAGAGCGGGAGCCTCCCTCCATGCCATGGATGCGGAGCGGCCCGAGGAGAAGAAGGGAAGAAGACGCCGCGGAGGAGATGCTGGATGAGAACACCGGAGGAAGAACCAGAAGAACCAACAGAACCAGAAGAAGAAGAAGGTGAAGGAAAATAGAAGAAAGAAGAAGCATTTAAATAAAGGAATTGTCAAAAACTGTCTCTTGTCATTTTTAACATTTTTGACAGTTTTTTAGTGAAATGGTAGGGGTACTTACCATTTCACACAGGGGGGAGGGCCGGGATCTGGGGGTCCCCTTGTTAAAGGGGACTTCCAGATTCCGATAAGCCCCCCGCCCGCAGACCCCCACAACCACCAGCCAGGGTTGTGGGGATGAGGCCTTTGTCCTCATCAACATGGGGACAAGGTGTTTTGGGTGCTACCCCAAAGCACCCTCCCAATGTTGAAGGCATGTGGCCTGGTACGGTTCAGGAGGGGGGGCCACTCTCTCGTCCCCCCCTCTTTTCCTGTGGCCTGCCAGGTTGCGTGCTCGGATAAGGGTCTGGTATGGATTTTTGGGGGGACCCCACGCCGTTTTTTTTTTAAATTTTGGCCGGGGTTCCCCTTAATATCCATACCAGACCTGAAGGGCCTGGTATGGAATTTAGGGGTACCCCACACGTCATTTTTTTTTTAATTTTGGTTTGGGGTTTCCCTGTGGGGAATTCCCATGCCGTTTTTATCAATGAACTGCTATGTGTATTGTCGGACCGGCAATTCATTAATAGCCGCGAGTAGTTTTAAATGACTTTTTTTCCTTTGAAATGTCATTTTGCTGTCAGACTGTTCTAAACACGGGAAACATGCACCCCTTTACAGCCATACTATAGACACCCCCAGGTACGAAATTTAAAGGGATATTACACTTTTATTGTTTCACTTTAAGCATTATTAAAATCACTGCTCCTGAAAAAACGGCCATTTTAAAAACTTTTTGCTTGCATTGATCCACGTCCCCTGGGGCAGGACCCAGGTCCCCAAACAATTTTTATGACAATAACTTGCATATAAGCCTTTAAAATTAGCACTTTTGATTATTCATGTTCGTTTCCCATAGACTTTAACCGTGTTCGCGTGTTCGAACAAATTTTTTTCCTGTTCGCATGTTCTGGTGCAAACCGAACAGGGGGGTGTTCGGCTCATCCCTAGTTATGGGGGCTGCTCTGTAGTAATGAACCTCTGGGTAGACAAGATGGAAAGAAGCTGTATAGGTTATGGTGTGTGTTATATATGTGAGCTGCAGAAGTCCCTGTGCTGAGGTGGGGACCTCCACCATCTCCTAATCAGCAACACTGGATCCAGCCCCTGCACAGCAGTATCTGGTGGGAAGATGGACAGGTGGACATTTAATAAACCCTGGCAGTTCCCACCCTCTCTTCCCCGTATTACCCCAACACTGGAGAAGTGTCTGTGGAGCTAGCTGGATTAGACTTGGTTGCTTAGTTATAGGCTGTTTTTTTTTTGGATCTCAGCCTTTCCTACCTAGAGAAGAGATGTGGGGTCTTATAGACCCCATATCTCTCCATAAAGAGGACCTGTCATGCCTTATTTCTATTATAAGGGATGTTTACATTTCTTGTAATAGGAATAAAAGTGATCAAAAAAAAAAAATTAAGGGAAAGTGGAAAATATAATAAACAATACAAAAAAAAAAGTTTAACGCTCCCCCGTCCCCGCGAGCTTGCATGCAGAAGTGAACGCACATGTATGTCACGCCCACATATCAATACGGCAATCAAACCACACATGTGAGGTATCGCCACAAACGTTAGGGTGAGAGAAATAATTCTATCCCAAGACCTCCTCCGTAACTCTAATCTGGTAACCTGTAAAAAAAATGTAAAGGGTCGCCTATGGAGATTTTTAAGTCCTGAAGTTTGGCGCAATTCCACGAGCGTGCACAATTTTAAAGCGTGACTTGTTGGGTATCTATTTACTCGGTGTAACATCATCTTTTACAATATGCAAAAAAAATTTTGCTAACTTTAGTGTTTTGAACAAAAGGGAAAAAGGGGGGGAAGTGGGACTATATGACGTATGTGGTTGAAAAACAATAAGTTAAAAATAATAAATAATAGTAGTATATATAATAGTATTATAAATAATAGTAAAAAATAATTATTGGTATATATAATCTATACAATCGTCTGCATCAAGTTACAATTATACATAATAGTAATAGTATTAAGTAAAATAATCGTGATGCAGACTTATGTAAGGATTGTATATATTATATGTACCAATAAATATTATTCTTATTGTACAATAATTATTTTTTTTTAAAACATATATGAGGTTTTTTTTTTACATACAATCGCAAATGTTTTACAACGTGTATACATCGGATTGGACATAAACAACATCGTTATATTAATTTAATGCCAAATTAACATTTAGTAATCAAAGTATATTAGTATGAATACTTATACTATAAAAGTATAATAATATGAATCATTTAAGATATAGAAGTAAAAAAATATTTTTTGCTAACTTATTGTTTTGCAACCACGTACTTCATATAAAGTCCCACTTCCCCCTTTTATCCCTTGTGTTCATATTGACAGGGATGGAGGCTAATGACTAGGGCATTACCTCATATAAAGTCCAGGACTTGTATTTAATTTTTTTATATAACTTTAGTGGTTTTTTTTTTGTTTTTTTGTTTCTTTTTTTTTATTCATGGAACTGTTTTTTTTTCCCAATAAAAAAAAAAAAAAAAAACATGTTTGAACAAATTGCTTCGCAAGTACAGTGTGACATAAAAAGTTGCAACAACCGCCATTTGATTTCCTAGGGTCTCTACTAAAAAAAAAACATATAATGTTTGGGGGTTCTAAAAATAGGAATATACCCCCAGAAACTAAAGGGGCTTTGGAGGCAGCAGATAACAATGGAGATGTTGTATGGTATAAAAAGTAGTTTTATTAATGCATGAAACATCGGAGTAAAAACATGAACTGTGTACATCAAGCTATAAAAAGGGCACAAAAGTATATATACATAAGTAATGTGTTAAAAAAGCGCTTGGATATTTCTGACGCGTTTCGACCCCATCGGGTCTTCCTCAAAGTTAATGCATGCGCTGTAGGAAAATTTTGTATACATGAAACAATAATACCAATAAGGTTGTCAATACTTGTAAATAATGAGCACAGTTATATATGATAAAACTTTTTGAGCATAATTACCCAAGGGTATGCGTATAGCTGTATCTTCTGAGTTTGCGATTTTAGAAGTCGCCTCTACCATCAGATTTAAACACCAAGGCCCCACGGTCAGCCACCACCCCAAAGGGGGGGGAGCTTGAGCAGCAGCTGTGCGACTTACGATGGCTTACACTTAGGAAGAACCCCCACACCTGGTAAGGGGCATGTGGATCAGCAGCACCCGCGATCTAAACACCAAGCAGCGACATAAGTAGAAGCATGTAGAGGTTTTTTAGAAAATTTATATCGATCAATAATGAAACTATCAAGATATTTATAAAATTTATCTACAGGCTGGTGGGCCTAAATTATATCAGAGTAAAGATCTTTATATATTTTGGTCAAGGTTTTTAGAGCAGGTGTATAAGCATTGCGTAAAAAGGAAAAATAAAATAAAGAATATATATGCAGACCAATTAGAGTTTGGGGGTTCTGAGTAATTTTCTAGCAAAAAAAATTATGATTTTCACATGTAGGAGAGGAGTGTCAGAATAGGCCCGGCATGGAAGTGGCTATAAGCCTTTACAGGTTACCACTTTAGACTTACAGAGGGGGTCTGGTGCTGGAAATACTGTCTGTACAGGAAATGTTAAGCTTCTCCTATAAGCAAATTATTTATTTGCGTTTAAAAGCACAAAGACAGCTCTCTTATATAATGCCGGGAAAGCGCACTTGTATATCTCCAGGTAACACAGACACAGATGGTATCACGTTGAGCTTAGCAGAATCCTGCCATTGAATGCTCTACTGCTTATTAATATACTCTATCATGGCTCAGTGGGCCATAATTTTGTATGGTTATGCTATGGTTCCCATGTACGCAGATCTGCTTACTTAGGAGTTTAGATGCGGTCGCCATGAAATGGCCAGTCTCTTGGTGAGGCATGAATGAACATCCTTAAAAGAGCAAACAGATCTGCCGTGTCCACGGGAAGGTTTCCGCAGCCAATGGTCTTCCACCAACCTCTGTATGTGCGAACATGCTCGCATGAGTGCATTACAGCAAAACTGACACTGGGGGACATCTGACAACATACATTAATAAAAATTTTCACAACATGCCCATGACCTGACGTTTACGGTGATACCTCACATGTGTGGGACGATCGATGTTTGCCTACATACGGGACCAACGCGCATGTATTTTTTTTTTTTACAATTGCGTTGATATTTTTTTTCTTAATCACTTTTATTGCTTTCACAAGGAGTGTAAACACCCCATTGTGTCTTTATGGAGAGACCTGCGATCTATAAGACCCCTAAATCCCTCCTCTGCACTTAAAAGCTTTCACAACACCACGATCGCTGTTTTTAAATGCTTTTGAGTTTTAAAATGGTAAAAATTGTGCTGTTTGCATCCAGTGAACCCAGAAGTGATGTCATGTCATCGCTTCCACGTTACCATAGTGGGGATCATGCAACTGCACAGCCTGCTTGTCCCTTTTCCTAAGGGCAGAGCTGGGCAACGGGCATGTCAGCAAATCTGACTAGGGGGACATGCTGCTATCCCACCATGCATTGGTACGGTGTCCTGTAGCTCCGATCAGAAAAGATGAAGGACCTGACCACGCCAGCATGGAACCGCTTCCATACTTGGCGTAGACACTTTACTACATGCAGACAAGGCAACTGGTGGGATCACATGGTATTTGCTAATGATTATTGTAATATAGGTCCAGAGGAATCCATTCATCAAATTTCACTTGTACATACACTTCAAGGTGTTTCTTGATGTTATGTTGTGCCCTAATAAAACCAGAAATATAGTCTATCTGATTTATGGGAATTTTGTGTTAAAAAAAAATCCTTCTGATCCACAGCTGCAGTTGTCCCTCTAACCTACAGTTGATCACCTCCTGACCTACAACTGTTGTCCTCTTGACCTCCAGCTGATCTCCTTTTAGCCTGCTGTTGTCCTCTTTCTGACCTGTAATTGACCTTCCTCTGACCCACAATTGTTGTGCTTTTGACTTGCAGCTGACCTCCCTTTGAATCGCAGTTGTCCTCCTTACCTTCAACTGGCCACCTTCTGACCCACCGTTTGTCCTCCTCCTGGCCTGCACCTGTCTTCAGTCTGACCCACAGTCGACCTGACACGCAGCGGACCTCCTTTTTGCCTCCCTCCTGACCAGCAGTTGTACTCATGCTGAGATGCAGTTGACTGCTGTCTGACCCGCAGTTGCCTTTCCAACTCACAGTTGACTTTCTGATGACCTGCAGCTGACCTCATTTTGAACTGCAGCTATCCTCTTTTTAGCCTGGAATTGTACTTGTGACCCGAGGTTGACACTCTTCTGACCTGCAGTTGTCTTTCTCACCTGTGATTCACCTTCTTCTGACCCACAGCTGTCCTCCTGACCTGCACTTGACCTTCAAACCTGGAGCTGACCTCCTTTTGGACCTGCAATTGTCCTCTACACACCTGCGGTTTAATTCATTCTGACCCATAGTTGTACTTTTCACCTGCACTTGACCTCGTTGTGACCCACAGTTGACTTCCTTCTGACCTGAAGTTGGCCTTCTGACTCACAGTTGTCCTGCATCTGACCCGCAGTTGTCCTCCTGGCCTGCAGTTGACCTTTTCACCTGTAGCTAACCTCCTCCGTTTGACCCACATTTGTCCTCCATCTGATTTTTTTCAGTTGATTTTCTTCTGACCCACAGTTGTCCTCCCTTTGACACGCAGCTGACCTTTTGATCTGTTTTTGTCTTGTCTTTGGCCTGCAGTTGTCCACCTTTTGACCCACAGCTGACTCCTTTTTGTACTGTAGTTGTCCTCCAGACCTGCAACTGACCTCATGTTGACCTGTAGTTGTATTCTTTCTGACATGCAGTTAACTTCCTTCTGACCCCAAATTGTCCTTAGCTGTCCTCTTACTGTCCCACAGTTGTCTTTTCTTTGGCCTGCAGTTGTCCTCCAGATCTGAAGTTCTCATTCTGACTTGCATCTGTCCTCCTTTTGACCCGCTATTGTCCTCTCCTGCAGTTTAACTTTATCTGACCTGCAGTTGTCCTCAGCTGTGGTTGACTTCCTTCTGACCTGCAGTTTTTCTTCTTCTGACCTGCTGCACTTGACTTTCTTCTTAAACATAGTTGTACTCATTTTGACTCAGAGTTGTGCTCCTTCTGACCTGCTGTTCTCATGTCCTGCAGCTGACCTTTTGATCCAGAGTTATCCTATATCTAACCAGCATTTGTCCTCCTTTTGAGCCAAACGTGATCTACTTCTGACCTGTAGTTGTCTCCCTTCTGACCGAAAGCTGGCCTCCTTTTGACCCGCAGTTTAATTCGCCTGCAGTTCTCTTTCTGAACCCCTAAGTTTTTCTCTTACTGTCTAGCAGCTGTCCCTCTTGAGACCTTTCTGACCCACAGTTGTTCACCTGACCTGTAGCTGTCCTGCTTCTGACCAGCATTTCTCCTCCTGCAGTCGTCTTAATTCTGACCCGTGGTTGTCCTCTATCTTACCTCCTCCTGCCCCACAGCTGACCTCCTTTTAGCCTGCAGTTACCCACTTTCTTACACACAGTTGTACTTCTGACCCACAGCTGGGCATCTTTTTGACTTGCAGTTCTCAACCTTCTGCCTTTCACTTGTCATCCTGATCCTCAGTGCTAACCTCCTTTTGACCCCCAGTTTTCACTTCTGACCCAAAGTTGGTCTCCATCTGAAGTGATTATAAAGTGTCATGGTTTTTTCACTTTAATGCATTCTATGTTCTCCTTTTGCTTCACAGTTGTCTTCTTTTTGGACTGCAGTTGTCCTCCCTACAGCAGATGACCTCCTTTTGGCCTGCAGAACTATGTAATATTGCCTGAAGGCCGCCACCTGGTGGCCATACTGCGGTACTGCAGCCCCTATATAATACAAAAACTAAGTATTATTGCCTCGAGGGCGCTACCTGGTGGCCACAGTTCAGTACTGCATCTCCTGTGTAATATAAGAACTATGTATTATTGACTCGAGGGCGCCACCTGGTGGCCACAGTGCGGCACTGCATCTCATGTGTAATACAAGGACTATGTATTATTGCCTCAAGGGCGCCACCTGGTGGCCACAGTGCGGTACTGCATCCGCTGTCTCTCTCCTCATTGCACATATCAATAGCAGCGGGAGCCATTAGCTCCTGCTGCTGTCAATCAAATCCTGTGACAGTGGCAGGGCTGAGTCCCTCATACTTACCAACTGTCCCGGATTTGGACTCTTCTCCCGATTTTATTGTTTCCCGGGAAATGTCCCGAGAAATCCAGTTTTTCCCAATTTTTCCCTGCCGCTGCTAGAGCTCCGTGGCCCGCCATTTTTAAGAAGACCAGGAACGGCTGGGTGGCTGGACAAAGCTCCTGCGTCGCCGCCCACCCTGCGCCCCGCCTACCCCCCGCCCCGCTGCCGGTCTGTTATGGAAAGGGGCAGGGGTTCTATTGTAACCACGCGGCCGGCGGAGGGAGACATTATTTTGTATACCCCCTCCTACTAGGACACCTGAGGTAAGGGGGGGCACCGCTGGGGGCACCTGATGTAAGGGGGGGCTCCGCTGGTGATACTTGATGTCAGGGGGGCTCCGCTGGGGACACCTGATGTAAGGGGGGCTCCGCTGGGGACATCTGATGTAAGAAGGGGCTCCGCTGGGGACATCTGATGTAAGGGGGGCTCCGTTGGGAAGATCTGATGTAAGGGGGGCTCCGCTCGGGACACCTGATGTAAGGGAGGCTCCGCTCGGGACACCTGATGTAAGGGGGGCTCTGCTGGTGACACCTGATGTAAGGGGGGCTCCGCTGGTGACACCTGATGTAAGGGGGGCTCCGCTGGGGACATCTGATGTAAGGGGGCTCCGCTGGTGACACCTGATGTAAGGGGGGCTCAGCTGGGGACATCTGATGTAAGGGGGGGCACCGCTGAGGACATCTGATGTAAGGGGGGGCACCGCTGGGGACATCTGATGTAAGGGGGGCTCTGCTGGTGACACCTGATGTAAGGGGGGCTCCGCTGGTGACACCTGATGTAAGGGGGGCTCCGCTGGTGAGACCTGATGTAAGGGGGGGCTCCGCTGGGGACATCTGATGTAAGGGGGGCTTTGCTGGGGACACCTGATGTAAGGGGGGCTCCGCTGGTGACACCTGATGTAAGGGGGGGCTCCGCTGGTGACACCTGATGTAAGGGGGGGCTCTGCTGGTGACACCTGATGTAAGGGGGGGCTCCGCTGGGGACATCTGATGTAAGAGGGGCTCCGCTGGGGACATCTGATGTAAGGGGGGCTCCGCTGGGGACATCTGATGTAAGGGGGCTCTGCTGGTGACACCTGATGTAAGAGGGGGCTACGCTGGTGACACCTGATGTAAGGGGGGCTCCGCTGGGGACATCTGATGTAAGGGGGGCTCCGCTGGGGACATCTGATGTAAGGGGGGCTCCGCTGGGGACATCTGATGTAAGGGGGGCTCCGCTGGGGACATCTGATGTAAGAGGGGCTCCGCTGGTGACACCTGATGTAAGGGGGGTTCCGCTGGTGACACCTGATGTAAGGGGGGTTCCCCTGGTGACACCTGATGTAAGGGGGGGGCTCCGCTGGAGACACCCTTGATGTAAGGGGGGCTCCGCTGGTGACACCTGATGTAAGGGGGGATCTGCTGGGGACATCTGATGTAAGGGGGGCTCCGCTGGGGACACCTGATGTAGACTGGGGATCCCTCTGGGGGGGGTGTCTGTGTAGGCCAGGGATCCCTCTGGAGGGGGGGTCTGTGTAGAGCAGAGATTAATCCAGGGGGGTCTGTGTAAGCTGGGGATACATCCGGGGGGGATTCTGTGTAGCTGGGGATCCCTCTGGGGGGGGTCTTTGTAGGCTGGGAATGCCTCTGGGGGGTCTTTGTAGACTGGGAATCCCTCAAGGGGGGTCTGTGTAGATCAGATACCCGTCCAGGGGGGGTCTGTGTAGATCAGGGATCCCTCTGGGGGGGGTTATGTAGACTAGGGATTCCTCTGGGGTGTCTGTGTAGGCCTGGGATCTCCCTAGGGGGGGGGTCTGTGTAGACCGGGGATCCCTCTGGGGAGGGCCTGTGTAGGCCAGGGATCCCTCTGGAGGTGGGGTCTGTGTAGACCGGAGACCCATCCAGGGGATGGGGCTGTGTAGCCCGGGGATCCGTCCAGGGGTGTCTATGTAGTGTGTAGACCAGGGATCAGTACAGAGAGGTCTCTGTAGGCCAGGGATTCATCCAGGGAGGTGTGTAGACCAGGGATCCCTCTGAGGGGTCTGTGTAGGCCGGGGATCCATCCAGGGGTGTCTGTGTAGACCGGGGATCCATCCAGGGGGGTCTGTGTAGGCTGGGGATCAATCCAGGGGGGTCAGTGTAGACCAGGGATCCCTCTGGGAGGTCTGTGTAGACTGGGGATCCCTCTAGGGGGGTCTATGTAGTCCATGGACCCCTCTGGGGGGTCTGTGTATGCCGGGGATCCCTCTAGGGGGGTCTGTGTAGACCAGGGATCCCTCTGGGGGGGTCTGTGTAGACCGGGGATCCCTCTGGGGGGGTCTGTGTAGACCGGGGATCCATCCAGGGGGGTCTGTGTAGGCTGGGGATCAATCGGGGGGGGGGGGTCAGTGTAGACCAGGGATCCTTCTGGGGGGTCTGTGTAGACTGGGGATCCCTCTGGGGGTCTATGTAGTCCAGGGATCCCTCTGGGGGGTCTGTGTGGGCCGGGGATCCCTCTAGGGGGGTCTGTGTAGACCAGGGATCCCTCTGGGGGGTCTGTTTAGATCGGGGATCCCTCTGGGGGGTCTGTGTAGACCAGGGATCCCTCTGGGGGGGACTGTGTAGGCAGGGGATACCTCTGGGGGGTCTGGGTAGACTGGAGACCTGTCCACGGGGGTCTGTGTAGCCCGGGGATCAGTACAGGGAGATCTCTGTAGGCCGGGCATCCATCTAGGGAGGTGTGTAGACTAGGGATTCCTCTGGGGGGTCTGTGTAAGCCAGGGAACCATCCAGGGGGGTCTGTATAGGCTGGGTATCCATCCGGGGGGGTGTCTGCGTAGACTGGGGATCCCTCTGGGGGGTCTGTGTTGGCCAGAGACCCGTCCGGGGGGGTCTGTGTAGACCGGGGATCCATCCAAGGGGGTCTGTGCAGACCGGGGATCCCTGGGGGGGGGGGGGGTCTGTGTAGACCAGGGATCCCTCTGGGGAGGGCCTGTGTAGGCCAGGGATCCCTCTGGGGGGGTCTGTGTAGGCCAGGGATTTGTCCTGGGGGGGTCTGTGAAGTCCAGGGATCCCTCTGGGGGGTCTGTGTAGACCAGGTATCCCTCTGGGGGGGTCTGTACAGACTGGGGGTCCCTCAAGGGGGGTCTGTGTAGACCAGAGACCCGTCCAGGGGGGGGGTCTGTGTAGGCTGGGGATCCATCCAGGGGGGTGTGTAGACTTGGGATCCCTCTGGGGGGGGCCTGTGTAGGCCGGGGATCCCTTAGGGGGTATGTGTTGGCCGTGGATCCATCCAGGGGGGTGTGTAGACTGAGTATCCCTCTGGGGGGTTCTGTGAAGGCCAGGGATCCCTCTGGGGGGGGTCTGTGTAGACCAGGGATCCTTCTGGGGGCTCTGTGGAGACTGGGGATCACTCTGGGGGGGTCTATGTAGACCAGGGATCCCTCTGGGGGGACTGTGTAGACCAGGGATCCCTCTGGGGGGGAGTCTGTGTAGACCATGGATCCCTCTGGGGGGGTCTGCGTAGGCCGGGGATACCTCTGGGGGGGTCTATGTAGACTGGGGATCCCTCTGGGAAGGGGTCTGTGTAGACCAGTGACCCATCCAGGGGGGTCTGTGTAGGTCAGAGACCCATCCAGGGGGGTCTGTGTAGACCGGGGATCTATCCAGGGGGGTCTGTGTAGACCGGGGATCCCTCTGAGGGGGCCTGTGTAGACCAGGGATCCTTCTGGGAGGTCTGTGTTGGCCATGGATCCATCCAGGGGGGTGTGTAGACTGAGGATCCCTCTGGGGGGTTCTGTGTATGCCAGGGATCCCTCTGGGGTGGCCTGTGTAGACCGGGGATCCCTCTGGGGGGGGGGTCTGTGTAGACCATGGATCCCTCTGGGGGTGTCTGTGTAGGCCGGGGATACCTCTGGGGGGGTCTATATAGACTGGGAATCTGTCTGGGAAGGGGTCTGTGTAGACCAGTGACCCATCCAAGGGGGTCTGTGTAGGCCAGAGACCCATCCAGGGGGGTCTGTGTAGACCGGGGATCCATCAAGGGGGGTCTGTGTAGACCGGGGATCCATCCAGGGGGGTCTGTGTAGACTGGGGATCCCTCTGGGAGGTCTGTGTTGGCCATGGATCCATCCAGAGGGGTGTGTAGACTGAGGATCCCTCTGGGGGGTTCTGTGTAGGCCAGGGATTCCTCTGGGGGGGGTCTGTGTAGACCAGGGATCCCTCTGAGGGGTCTGTGTAGACTAGGGATCCTTCTGGGGGGTCTATGTAGACCAGGGATCCCTCTGAGGGGTCTGTGTAGGCAGGGGATCCCTCTGGGGGGTCTGTGTAGGTCGGAGATCCATCCAGGGGGGTGTGTAGACTAGGGATCTGTCCGGGGGGTCTGTGAAGACCGGATATCCATGTGGGTGGGTGTGCTCTGTCATCTTCGCTGTTAATGAGGATTCTCTTCCCCCTGTTGGTGGATTTGGGGGTCACACACACAGGAAGTTGGGGGGTGTACACTGTATTATTTATTTATGCAGAGAGGACAGCTTACACAGCACTGTACACACTCCCTGCCCCCAAGAGTTTAAACTCTGAGGCCTGTATCTCACATACATGATGAGCATACTTGATAAAATTTGGAACTGTTTATTTTTCTGGCTCCGAAAATATGGCCACCGCCGCAAGTTCTCTTTCCCCGTGTGTTCAGTAGAGAGAGGAGGGGCCTCCGATCCGTGCAGTCAATCGCATGTCTCTCTTTAGTGTACAAGTAGACAATTCGCTTGTACACTGAAGCCGGTTAGCTGCACGGATCGGAGGACCCTCACCTCTCCATTGAACATACCGGGAAAAATATCTGGAAATGAAGCTGCCGCCCACCCCCCGCCCCGTGGCCTGCTTCCGACAAGAGGCAGAGCCAAGGGACTGCACTGGGGACACCTGATGTAAGGAGGGACTCCACTGGGGACACCTGATGTAAGGAGGGACGCCACTGCCTGGGGACACCTGCTATAAGGAGGGACTCCACTGCCTGGGGACACCTGATGTAAGGAGGCACTCCGCTGTCTGGGGACACCTGATATAAGGAGGGACACTGCTGCATGGGGACACCTGATGTAAGGAGGCACTCCGCTGTCTGGGGACACCTGATATAAGGAGGGACACCACTGCATGGGGACACCTGATGTAAGGAGGGACTCCGCTGGGGACACCTGATGTAAGGAGGGACTCCGCTGGGGGCACCTGATGTAAAGAGGGACTCCGCTGGGGACACCTGATGTAAGGAGGGACTCCGCTGGGGGCACCTGATGTAAGGAGGGACTCCGCTGGGGACACCTGATGTAAGGAGGGACTCCGCTGGGGGCACCTGATGTAAGGAGGGACGCCACTGCCTGGGGAAACCTGATATGAGGGACTCCACTGCCTGGGGACACCTGATGTAAGGAGGCACTTCTCTGTCTGGGGACACCTGATATAAGGAGGGACTCCACTGCCTGGGGACAACTGATGTAAGGAGGCACTCCGCTGTCTGGGGACACCTGATATAAGGAGGGACATTGGTGCATGGGGACACCTGATGTAAGGGGGGACTCCGCTGCCTGTGGACACCTGTTGTAAGGAGGGACTCCACTGCCTGTGGACACCTGATGTAAGGACGGACTCCACTGGGGACACCTGATGTAAGGAGGGACTCCGCTGGGTGCACCTGATGTAAGGAGGGACGCCACTGCCTGGGGAAACCTGATATAATGAGGGACGCCACTGCCTGGGGATACCTGATGTAAGAAGGCACTCCGCTGTCTGGGGACACCTGATATATGGAGGGACACCACTGCCTGGGGACAACTGATGTAAGGAGGCACTCCGCTCTCTGGGGACACCTGATATAAGGAGGGACACTGCTGCATGGGGACACCTGATGTAAGGGGGGACTCCGCTGCATGTGGACACCTGATGTGAGGAGGGACTCCACTGCCTGGGGACACCTGATGTAAGGACGGACTCCACTGGGGACACCTGATGTAATAAGGGACTCCACTGGGGACACCTGATGTAAGGACGGACTCCACTGGGGACACCTGATGTAAGGATGGACTCCACTGGGAACACATGATATAAGGAAGGACTCCTCTGGGGACACCTGATGTAAGGAGGGAATAATAGAAATAATGCGCTTCAATCATCCTGACACCATAACAACCATGGCGCCGGGATGATTGAAGTGCTAACACTAGGTGTTTGTGGAGTATCTTTATCTGCTGATTGTTAAACTTTCTGGAATACACATATTTCTATTGTATGATCTGGGCCTGCTGTCCCTCCATGTCTCTTTTTTTCTTTTTCCCTCCATCTGTCGTTTATCTTAGACTCAAACCACAACCCATTTAAGCCACGCCCCATTTAAGACACGCCCAATATTTAGTTTAAGCCATGCCCATTTTTTAACACATTTTCCTTTCCCCGCTACACCACACCTAAAAATGAATGCCCCGCCCCTAATTATAATAAGAACCCGCCTACAGACAAAAAAGTACCCCTATAAATTTTTTAGAATGTTGGCAACAATGGATGGGATTACAGCAGAGGTGACCAATCACCGACCATCCCTCCACTTCCTGTGTGTGCGTCATTTCCATTGGTCGGCTTCTCACCTCCTATGGGCACCACACTGTCCTGGGATCACAATATTACTCCAGGGGTTCCTAGAGGGGCTGGGGGAGGGGCCAGTCTGCCTGTCCCCGCCCACCTTCTGCATAACCTGCTGTGCAGCTAAACCCGCCTCTGTCTCCGCCCCCTTTTTTCATTATAGCAGCCAAACTGCCTCCTTCAGCTGATATCCCTGGCCCCGCCCTTTTCCCCTTATTACAGGCTATTGTACATCCAAGTCCCCGCCCACCCTCATCACAGCTTATTATACATCTAAGTCACCTCCTTTGTCCCGCCCAACCTCATCACAGCCTATTGTACAACCGAATCACCGTCCTGGCCACGCCCACTCCTATTGTACCTCCAAATCACCTCCATTGCCACGCCCACCCACATCCCAGCCTATTGTACAGACAAATCAGCTCCATGGCCACGCCCACCCTCATCCCAACCTATTGTACAGGCAAATCAGCTCCATGGCCACGCCCACTCTGACCCGAGCCTATTGTACAGCCAAATCAGCTCCCTGGCCACGCCCACCCTCATCCCATCCAATTCACCTTCCTGACTCCGCCTACCTGCTCAACAAACCCGCCTCCCTCCTCCCCTTCTGCTAGTATAACAGCGTGCTGTGCAACCAAACTTCCCGCCCACCTTCTTCCCACACTATTATACATCTAAGTCACCTCCCTGTCCCCGCCCACCCTCATTCCCGCCTATTGTACAACCGAATCACCTTCCTTGTCTCCGCCCACCCCGATCGCAGCCTATTCACTAACAGAATCGCCTCTCTGCCCCCGCCCACGGCCCACCGTGCAACCAAACCCGTCTAACCTATCACATCCCGCGCTACAACCACCCCGTGCCTGCCAGACCCCGCCCCCTCCCGATCACAGCCACATCATTGGCCCAGGCGCGGGGCATGCTGGGAGTGTTGGTCCGCCATGGACGGTGATTGGGGCTCTTCCCGGCTCTGAGACTGTGACTGAGAACTCCGACAACAAATCCGTCCTTCTCCTCTACCCGAGTACCGGACCGACCGTGTGTGTGTGTGTGAGCCGTGCCACCGACTTCTCCGGGGTGAGTCCCCACCGGGTGTACGGGGGGGAGGGGAGAGACCCGGGGTGGGGGAGGGGAGGTGGTGGAGGGTTTTGGGGGGTCTCTTCTTATTGGATGATCCCATCTTCTGTGTCCCCCCCCACCCCCTCTCTGATTTCCCGCCATCACTTCTCCCCTCCCCCCACAAACACACCAATCTCCAATCCCATCATACAATCCAATCATACACTGTACAATCCCATCATACAATCTCAATATATACTGTACAATCCCATCATACAATCTCACTGTTTATCCAACCCACCCCCCCCATACACTGTACAATCCAATCCAATCCAGGTCAGCCAAAACTGATATCATCCATCAGATCAACTTCTGTACAATCAGGAGGGCCCCCGGGGGCCATGTAGATATCTGTACGCCCCCTCCTCCCCCATACATCGTACAATCCCATCTTCCATACACCAGAGCAATGTGATTGTAGCCTTATTTGATCGGCTGTCATTATTAATAATATTTATGAAGGATAGAATACGGGAAAGTTATAACACTCGTCAGATATTTTTTTTTTTGCCCCATCTGTGTCCCCAATGAGATTACACTTCACTTCCTGTCCTCCGTAGTCAAAACAGGAAGTGGGAGGGAATCCCTGGCTGTCACCACAACTTGTGTCCCCCATTGGAAATTTCCCCCTCTATTCCTGTTGTAGTCACAGCCCCCCATTTAGTGTGTGTATATATGTCTGTAAAAAAAAAAAAAAAAAAAAAAATATATATGTATATTTTTTTTTTTTTTTCTTTTCCCACTGTGGGACAAAATAATAAACGGGTGGAGAGGGGGAATTTCGTAGACAATAAAATTCCCTCCCTGAACTGGTGTCCCCATCGGAAGATTTCCCCTCCTCTTCTGCTGAGATGTATTTTTGCTATCAGTGTCCCCATTATGGAGATTTCCCTTTACTTCCTGTGCCATACCCAAAACAGGAAGTGAGAGGAAATCCCTGGTTGTGTGCCCCACAGAACATATGGGAGGTCCCAAAGGTTGAAGGGACGGGGGGTGCCGGGGTCCTGACGGGGGGGTGCCAGGGTCCTGAAGGTGGAGGGGACGGGGGGGTGCCAGGGTCCTGAAGGTGGAGGGGACGGGGGGGTGCCGGGGTCCTGAAGGTGGAGGGGACGGGGGGGTGCCGGGGTCCTGAAGGTGGAGGGGACGGGGGGGTGCCGGGGTCCTGAAGGTGGAGGGGACGGGGGGGTGCCGGGGTCCTGAAGGTGGAGGGGACGGGGGGGTGCCGGGGTCCTGAAGGTGGAGGGGACGGGGGGGTGCCGGGGTCCTGAAGGTGGAAGGGACGGGGGGTGCCGGGGTCCTGAAGGTGGAAGGGACGGGGGGTGCCGGGGTCCTGAAGGTGGAAGGGACGGGGGGTGCCGGGGTCCTGAAGGTGGAGGGGACGGGGGGGGTGCCGGGGTCCTGAAGGTGGAGGGGACGGGGGGTGCCGGGGTCCTGAAGGTGGAGGGGACGGGGGGTGCCGGGGTCCTGAAGGTGGAGGGGACGGGGGGTGCCGGGGTCCTGAAGGTGGAGGGGACGGGGGGTGCCGGGGTCCTGAAGGTGGAGGGGACGGGGGGTGCCGGGGTCCTGAAGGTGGAGGGGACGGGGGGTGCCGGGGTCCTGAAGGTGGAGGGGACGGGGGGTGCCGGGGTCCTGAAGGTGGAGGGGACGGGGGGTGCCGGGGTCCTGGAGGTGGAGGGGACGGGGGGTGCCGGGGTCCTGGAGGTAGAGGGGACGGGAGGGTGCCGGGGTCCTGAAGGTGGAAGGGACGGGGGGTGCCGGGGTCCTGAAGGTGGAAGGGAAGGGGGGTGCCGGGGTCCTGAAGGTGGAAGGGACGGGGGGTGCCGGGGTCCTGAAGGTGGAAGGGACGGGGGGTGCCGGGGTCCTGAAGGTGGAAGGGACGGGGGGTGCCGGGGTCCTGGAGGTAGAGGGGACGGGGGGGTGCCGGGGTCCTGAAGGTGGAAGGGACGGGGGGTGCCGGGGTCCTGAAGGTGGAGGGGACGGGGGGTGCCGGGGTCCTGAAGGTGGAAGGGACGGGGGGTGCCGGGGTCCTGGAGGTAGAGGGGACGGGGGGTGCCGGGGTCCTGAAGGTAGAGGGGACGGGGGGTGCCGGGGTCCTGAAGGTGGAGGGAACGGGGTCCCAAAGGTACAGTGTAAGAGATTTAGGCTCGGTTCACACAGGGGCAATACAACTTACAGCGGGACTTCAAGTTGCCTCCAGGACAGGTGACTTTGTCTGTGGCCAATCACAGAATAATCAGCTCTCTGGGGGGGAGGGGTTTCCTGGGTAAACTAATTTCTTTTCCTGTAAAGTCTCTTCACTATAGACTACGATGCGACTTCCATTGAATTCTATGGGTACAGGTCACCTAGAAGTCGCCTAGAAGTAGTACAGGAACCTTTTGTGAAGTCGGAGCCTCTTCAGTAGTGTACATTAAGACAGATTTTGCACTCTCCAGTTTTAGTAACGTATAGGAGGTCCAGGGGTACAAATCAACCAATTTTTTTTTTTTTTTTGGTAAAATATAAAAGCAGAGGTTGTACCGAGAAAATAGATACCCAACATGTCAAACCTTGAATTTGGTGACAAGCCTCAGTACCCCATATTTTCCATAGGAGACACTTTAAAAGCCTCCTATAGGACTCCCTCTATGTTGTGGTACCAACATTATGAATAGGAGACACTATTCCTGTCACTGTGGTGTGTGCCGTATACCCAGAATGTTGGGTTGGTTGATGTTGAGGATACCTCTTCTTCTTCTTCAGTTCTTAGACATTTGCTTTTCTATGATGGTTGGATGAAGGTGTTGGTGCTCGCTGTTTGGATAGAAGTGTTGGGGATTGTCCTCCATGATATGTTCTGTCCTGATATGACAACTGAGGAAGTGGCTTGAGAGAAGCCTGCAAAAACATCTTCAACGTTACATAAGATGTTCTGTACAATGTGACTGGAATACTACTGGAGATGTCATGTATGTAACCATCCCCACGTCAGTCGATCTTCTCACCTGTCCACAATGCATGGAAGTGTTTTCAGTCACCTCCTCCTCATCCCCAGCAGGCAGAAGATCTGATATTGGTTAGTTTTACGTGGCCTCTGTTCCGGGGCTCCTCCAGACTTGCCAAACGGTTTGCTGTCTTTCAGACTTTTAGGGGGGTGGACTGTGACCCATGGGAGTAAAAAATGCCCTAGTCTCCGTGGTCAGCAGGAGTAAAAATATATATTGTGCCTGTGGTCAGTAGGAGGGACTAGTGCCCCGTTGCTGGTGCCAGGGGGAGGAGGACTAGTACCTCAAGATCCAAATAAATGCGAGCAAAGGGACTTCATTTTTTTTTTTTTTCCTGTCCATGACGTATGTCCCATGGGTCCTCCTCATCCATCTCTGGAACGTCTGACTTCCAGGTCAGTTGGAGGGTGTGCAGGAGTGTTGGCTCACTCCTCTGTCCCCCCCCCGCTGTTTGCTCCTCCTCTGTCCCCCCCCGCTGTTTGCTCCTCCTCTGTCCCCCGCTGTTGGCTCCTCCTCTGTCCCCCCCCCCCGCTGTTGGCTCCTCCTCTGTCCCCCCCCCCGCTGTTGGCTCCTCCTCTGTCCCCCCCCCCCGCTGTTGGCTCCTCCTCTGTCTGTCCCCCCCCCGCTGTTGGCTCCTCCTCTGTCTGTCCCCCCCCCCCCCGCTGTTGGCTCCCTCCTCTGTCCCCCCCCCCCCCCCCGCTGTTGGCTCCTCCTCTGCCCCCCCCCCCCCCCGCTGTTGGCTCCTCCTCTGTCCCCCCCCCCCGCTGTTGGCTCCTCCTCTGTCCCCCCCCCCCGCTGTTGGCTCCTCCTCTGTCCCCCCCCCGCTGTTGGCTCCTCCTCTGTCCCCCCCCGCTGTTGGCTCCTCCTCTGTCCCCCCCGCTGTTGGCTCCTCCTCTGTCCCCCCCCCGCTGTTGGCTCCTCCTCTGTCCCCCCCCCCCGCTGTTGGCTCCTCCTCTGTCCCCCCCCGCTGTTGGCTCCTCTGTCCCCCCGCTGTTGGCTCCTCCTCTGTCCCCCCCCCGCTGTTGGCTCCTCCTCTGTCCCCCCCCCGCTGTTGGCTCCTCCTCTGTCCCCACCCCCCGCTGTTGGCTCCTCCTCTGTCCCCCCCCCCGCTGTTGGCTCCTCCTCTGTTCCCCCCCCCCCGCTGTTGGCTCCTCCTCTGTCCCCCCCCCCCGCTGTTGGCTCCTCCCTCTGTCCCCCCCCCCCGCTGTTGGCCTCCTCCTCTGTCCCCCCCCCCCCCCGCTGTTGGCTCCT